>NC_139590.1:696612-722633 GCF_946808225.1 Silurus aristotelis
GACAACACAAGACAGTGCGAGAGAACACAAGACAGTACGAGACAACACAGGACAGTGTAAGACAACACAAGACATACAAGACAACACAAGACTGAGACAACACAGGACAGTGTAAGACAACACAAGACATACAAGACAACACAAGACTGAGACAACACAGGACAGTGTAAGACAACACAAGACATACAAGACAACACAAGACTGAGACAACACAGGACAGTGTAAGACAACACAAGACATACAAGACAACACAAGACATACAAGACAACACAAGACAGTGTGAGACAACACAGGGCAGTGTAAGACAACACAAACATACAAGACAACAGAGGACTGAGACAACACAGGACAGTGTAAGACAACACAAGACATACAAGACAACACAAGACAGTGTGAGACAACACAGGGCAGTGTAACACAACACAAACATACAAGACAACAGAGGACTGAGACAACACAGGACAGTGTAAGACAACACAAGACATACGAGACAACACAGGACAGTGCGAGACAGCAAAAGACATACAAGACAACACAAGACAGTGTAAGACAACACAAGACAGTGTAAGACAACACAAGACAGTGCGAGACGACACAAGACAGTGTAAGACAATACAAGACAGTGTAAGACAACACAAGACAGTGTAAGACGACTGTTCCACAGTGTTAGATCACACGTTTTTTCACAGTTTAACACACTGGAACTGCACAATTTCAGATTCTCAGAACTCTTAATACTGCACTCAACACTACTGCACTTCACCTGCACACTGCGCATCTTTGTGTTTTTTTGCACACCTACTCTAATACACACATTTCACTTATTCTACACCTCCGTCTCATGTTTTTATAAAGAATACCTCATGCAAATATTAATATAATGTATTTAATATATATACAATATACAGACACACTTGTGAATAACTGCACCTTTCTTATGCCTCATCATAACATTTTTCTTCTTTATTCTCTGTAACATTTAATTATCTTTAATGTTTAATATTTGCTGTAGTTCACCTGCAGCCTCATTCAAGAATTTCACTGTACAAATTTCACAACATCTGTACATATGACAGAGACACGTCTAAGGAGAGACACGTCTAAGGAGAGACTAGTCTAAGGAGAGACACGTCTAAGGAGAGACTAGTCTAAGGAGAGACACGTCTAAGGAGAGACACGTCTAAGGAGAGACTCGTCTAAGGAGAGACACGTCTAAGGAGAGACACGTCTAAGGAGAGACTAGTCTAAGGGGAGACTAGTCTAAGGAGAGACACGTCTATGGAGAGACTAGTCTAAGGGGAGACTAGTCTAAGGAGAGACACGTCTATGGAGAGACACGTCTAAGGAGAGACTAGTCTAAGGGGAGACTAGTCTAAGGAGAGACACGTCTATGGAGAGACTAGTCTAAGGAGAGACACGTCTAAGGAGAGACACGTCTAAGGAGAGACACGTCTAAGGAGAGACTCGTCTAAGGAGAGATAAAAAGATAAAATGACGTGTTCCTGATGAAGCTGAGGGAATAAACACAGTTATTCCACTTGACTGCACCCCAAACATTTATTAATACTTCTAAAAGAGAATAAAAAACAATAACCATATTCACTACTGATCAGCTGTTCCTGTAGAGCAAGACCCGCCCACAAGGGGTGGAGTTATTCACTATACAGGAAATGTAATTGGACAATGTAACTGTCCATCCTACAGGACTGATCTGCAGACATGAGTAATAATTTACAACCTGAATATGTTTCGACCTCGTGACAGACCCATGACATCATCTGCACCTGCTGAACTCCCACAGACCAGATTCTTTGAGCTTGTAATAATTTTGTCATGACTTAATTTGTGGATAGTCGCAACTTAATCTCACATTTGTTTCTGTTCTAAATGTACCTTAAATGAATACTTTTAAAGTGTTTAATTCTCTAATCAACATGAAGATGTATAAATATTGATGCTTTATGCAAATGTATGTTTATTATTAGTTAAACTGAACTCAACATAGAGCATGAAGACAAAATATTCTTGTAAACATTTTAAAGAAATTATAGCGTGTTAAATGACGTAAATCATCAGGACACCAAATGGGACTTTTGCTGTTTCCACACGGACGGATTTAATTGCCGGATGTGTGCATCATGGCGGATTTTGGTGCTGATTTGAGACTCGGTGCATCAATAAGAGTTTAGTAATTAAAATATTATTTTTCGGTGGAGTTTATTATTTTATATCTGAGTAAAGTAATGACTTAAATAAATGTGTTGAAGGTTTTAATTGATTTTTATTTTTAATACAAATTGTCAAACGGGAATGTGTGATGCACTGAGTGTTAATAAAATTAGTGCTATTAAAATGAATTTGCATTAATTTAAACAGCCCTAATACACACACACACACACACACACACACACACACACACACACACACACACACACACCTTTTCTATTATTTATTCTTTCATTTCTTTCATCTTTCCTTCACTTCATAAAATGTCTATTATGTTTGTAATATTTTATTAAGGTATTAATGATAAATCTTTCAGTATACAATAAAAAAAAAGCACCTTTTTGGTTTTAATATGTATTTCTAGTTCATGTATCTGTACATGACACGTGTTAAGGTGTAGATCACGTGACTTGTGTAAACTTCAGCAGACACGTAAATCACCGTGGGTTTGTTTTGTTTTTATTCCCCTTGTGACGCAAGCAGGTGGAGAACAATCAGTATGCGCTTTTATTGGAGACAAACAAACTCCAAAACGTGAACCGAAGACAGAATCGTGAAAACACTTCAGTAAATCATCAGTCCGCGATCGCAAAACACGTCCGATACACGTGACAGGCAGGACACGCAAAGTCCACGCAAACAGACACAATCACGACACGTGGGAGAGCAAAGAGGCCCCGAGAAACGTCGGGTTGGTGAGTAATGGAGAAATGACAACACGTTCACACGTGAGCATATCAACAGGATGTGCCCTTTAAACCGGATTTGTTCAGTATTCGTGTCCCCTGCTGGGGCGGAGGAGGAATTACATCTGAAACACTCCTTTTTCTCTCTTCCTCTTATTTCTCTCTCTTTTCTCTCCTCCGTCACTACAGAACCTTTACAGGGATTTAGTTCACATGAGCTGAACCTGTTGCAGGTGTAGAAGTGGTGTGTTCTGAAATGCAGAGGTTGTAACTTAGGGGTTGAACTTTAGATCTGAAGGTTGTGAGTTCGAATGAGAGCCAAACCAAGCTGCCACTGCTGGGCCCCTGAGCAAGGCCCCTGAGCAAGGCCCCTAACCCCTATAACTGCTCAGGTTTATCACTGCCATGAATGTAAATGAAATGATGCTGTATGTAAATGTGGATGAAGTTCATATTCACAGCTAGAATTAATATATAATATATTATAATATATATAATTACAGTCTTATTATAATATTTGTCATTATAAAAATAGATCTGTTATCATTTAAATGCTGAGTAATGAACTAATTTATACTACATATACAAATATTACTGTCACTACTACTACTACTAATAATAAAAGTGTAAATGTAGTTTATTATTATTATTATTATTATTATTATTATTATTATTATTGTATATATAATGAATATATTTTTGTTTTTCTTGATCTTGCTGTTTAATGTTTAATTAAGAAAAAGTTTGTTCATTGTGTTACATGACTGTTTATTGGTATTATTAGTAGTAGTGGTGTTGATGATGATGATGATGATGATGATGATGATGATGATGATGTTGTTGTTGTTGTTGTTGTTGTTGAACTTGACCCAGCCTAACAGTTCGGCTGCTTCACACCCTGATAACGTTTTTTTTCGCGTCCATAACGGCACATTCGCCATTTAATATCTCTTATCTCATTGCGTTCCGCTGCGAATAAAAAAATAACACATATAATTACTGTAAATAATTGGAGTCAGTATTTCTAAATCCGAGTAAATAAAAGTTGTTGTATTTTATCAGTGATTATGTGTAGAATGTTTGTGGAAGGCGGTGTTGGTTGTTGGTCTGTGAGGAAAGTGCGGGTGTGAATGAGCAGATGGTGTTGTGAGACAGACTGTAATGGCGGACAGGAGAGGTGTACAGGTTGGTTACGCCATGGCGGCTCTCTGTATTATTCTCTCTGATTTTCACAGCACGGCGTTCGGAGCTGAAGTGTAAAGGCTCGTCTGGGTTCGGGACTCGAACCGGAACCGCAGAGACGCTTTTCCGGGATGTGGGAATGCGGAAAGGATTTTGAGGGATTCGGGTTTTTTCCCGGCCGAAGGAGCGGAGCGGAGCGTAGGCCTTACCGCTAGCGTGTTAGCCTCGTTAGCTAACCACGCTCACAGCCCGGAATATAACAGGGTTTATTTTTATATAAAATAATATTTACATACAGGCGAAGTTTAAAATGATTTATGTGTTGAATCTTTCCAGACTGACTCTCTTTCTCTCACACACACACACACACACACACACACACACCGCTTTAACTCCCCTGTGTACACACACACTAGTGTTTTATAGGATGTATTATAATAATAATATATACTGGTATTATACAACACTGCCCGTGTGCGTTAAAAAGGAAACTGTCATTAAAGACGCTGTGTATATTTAATTAATTTAAACTCGAAATCTAAAACTACTATATTTACTTCATATAGCGACCCGGACTAGCAGTTTAGCGCGTGCAGTGTTGTTAGCATTGTGCTAATGATTCTGACTGACCGCCGGAGTCTGTTATTTATTTACTTTTTCCCACTGAAATTAGTTTATTTTTGTCAGGATTTAGTAGATAATAAGAGGATAACTAACTTTAAAGAAGTGAAACGAGGGAAATGGAGCGTGTGTGTTTAATGACTGAAACTCTTCTGAGGTAAAGAGAATCATCTCTCAGAAACCTGAGGGGAGAAAAAAACCGCTTCTAACTGCACCGATACAATCACATTATCTCCATTTTATTATAAATCTTTATCATTCTTTACCTTTTACACCTTTCACCTTAAACCGAGAAAACAGCGGTAGACTTCATTGTTTCGGCTGGTCGGTTAGAAGTTTGGTTAAGATGGTTAGATAGATGGTTGGATGGATGGATGGTTGATTAGATAGTTGATTAGATGGTTAGTTAGATGGTTGGTTGGATGGTTGATTAGATGTTCGGTTGGATGGTTAGTTAGATGGTTGATTAGATGGATGGTTAGATAGATAGTTGATTAGATGGATGGATGGTTAGATAGATAGTTGATTAGATGGTTAGTTAGATGGTTGGTTGGATGGTTGATTAGATGTTCGGTTGGATGGTTAGTTAGATGGTTGGTTGGATGGTTGATTAGATGTTCGGTTGGATGGTTAGTTCGATGGTTGGTTGGATGGTTGATTAGATGTTCGGTTGGATGGTTAGTTAGATGGCTGGTTGGATGGATGGTTAGATAGATGGTTGATTAGATGGATGGTTAGATAGATAGTTGATTAGATGGTTAGTTAGATGGTTGGTTGGATGGTTGATTAGATGTTCGGTTGGATGGTTAGTTCGATGGTTGGTTGGATGGTTGATTAGATGTTCGGTTGGATGGTTAGTTAGATGGTTGGTTGGATGGTTGATTAGATGTTCGGTTGGATGGTTAGTTAGATGGTTGGTTGGATGGTTGATTAGATGTTCGGTTGGATGGTTAGTTAGATGGTTGGTTGGATGGTTGATTAGATGTTCGGTTGGATGGTTGGTTGGATGGTTGATTAGATAGTTGATTAGATGGTTAGTTAGATGGTTGATTAGATGTTCGGTTGGATGGTTAGTTAGATGGTTGGTTGGATGGATGGTTAGATAGATGGTTGATTAGATGGATGGTTAGATAGATGGTTGATTAGATGGTTAGATAGATGGTTGGATGGATGGTTAGATAGATGGTTGGATGGATGGTTAGATAGATGGTTGGATGGATGGTTAGATAGATGGTTGGATGGATGGTTAGATAGATGGTTGGATGGGTGGTTGGATGGTTGGTTAGATGGTTGGTTGGATGGTTGGTTAGATGGTTGGTTGGATGGTTAGATAGATGTTCGGTTAACCAAGTTCGAGTGGTGGCGGTGGTGGGTTTATTTGGGATCCTGTGTATCTGCTATAGAGTTAAATTTTTTTTGACCCTGTGAATGGTGTAAAAGTGTTGATTTTGTTGTGTGTTTCCTGAGTTTTACTTTATATTGGATGCGATTTGATTTGATGGAAGTAAACTGATATAAACACTCTTTACTCCCATGAATCATCCTGCACTAGTGTCATGATCATCCAATTACACGCTCACGCTAGTATTCATGCCCTGCCCCCTTTGGGCATATCTTATCTACAGTAGCAGTTTGTTATAGTAAGTTTCCTGGTTTTATCCGTGTCTCCACACACACACAGATTTAAACACCCACTACTGTTTTTGAGCTGAGATAAGCTGTAGTGAAATCTTACGTCACATCAATTTCTGAGACTAATATCAGCTTTTCCTTACTGTGTGTGTGTGTGTGTGTGTGTGTGTGTGTGTGTGTGTGTGTAGTTATAGCATGGATCCAGACAGCGGGGCGGACACCCAGCGAACTCTCAGCCTGCAATGGAAGAGCTACAAACTCCTACAGGACCCGGCCATCCGCAGGGTCGCTCAGAAAATCTACAGATACGATGGGATTCACTTCAGCGTCCCGGTACGCTCCCCTGTCCCCTTTAAACACCCGGAACTGAGAAGGAGCATGAGTGTGTGAGTCGCCGGTGTGTGTTTAACCTGGTTTACTGTGTTTACTGGTTTTTAGGACTCAGGGTTTCCTCCTGTGGGGGAGTTACGTGACCCTCGACCTCGGAGGATCTGGTCCAGACACACAGAGATGTTGCTTCCTTTGCCCAAATTTAAGGTACTCCAATTTACACTTACAGTTTAATAGATTTATAACAATCAAGCTCCGCCTCCGTAAATCATTACACCAGGTTTATTACCATCTATACATTAAAATCTGACTCGGTCTCTAAAAACCAATCTGAACTCTTGTGACCTCTGTCCCGTCAGTTGGACGAGTACTACGTGGGTCCCATCCCGCTGAAGGAGGTGACGTTCGCTCGGCTCAACGACAACATCAAAGAGCCCTTCCTGTTGGAGATGTGCACTAAATTCGGCGAGGTGGAGGAAATGGAGATCCTGTTCCACCCAAAGACACGCAAGCACCTGGGTTTGGCTCGCGTTCTCTTCACCAGCACCAGGGGGGCCAAAGACACCGTCAAACACCTGCACAACACCTCCGTCATGGGCAACATCGTCCACGCGCAGCTCGACATCAAAGGTACACGCGTGTGCGCAGGGAGTGACGGGAAAAAGTCACGCTCTGCTGCGTTAAATACGCATGAAACTAACACCAAAGCTGAACGGTTTAAACTGGAACTAAATGCAAATAATTAGCGAGATTCTGAAAATGAAACGTTTTTGTCCTCCGCATGTGCGTTACACGTCACCGCCTCTGCGTTCTCGCACCTGATTGGTCCCTACAGCAGCCCTGTCCCTGGTTCTGCTGCCAATCACAGGCAGTATTGTTTCTATAGTAACCACTCGTTTTTAGGGTGTTGTTTTAACAATACGCAAAATCGAATTATCAAGTCTCTCTGTTTTTTTGTTTAACCGATCAGAGCGCCACCCGCAGCGTTCACGAATTCAGAGCACGGTGTTCCACAGAAGTTGTAAATCTTAATACCTCGCACCTCTGCTGTTTAAAAAAAAAAAAATCACAGGGGACATTACCTGAAAAATCCCCCGAATCCTGACACGTTCACTTTACAGCAGCGTGGTGATTTGTGGTGGTGTTTTTACTCCAACGTTTTAAATATTACACACCCCGTCTTTCAATATATTGTATACGATTGGCTTTTAAATAAGGAGCTAGTACAATAAGACATTTACAAACACATTTTTAATTAAACAATATATTAACAGTCTGATTATCGGTATTGAAAATTCCCAGACAATATCAAGATATCGTATCGAGATATTTTTTAATATTGCACACCCCTTAGCTCCTGTCTGGATGTAACAGGATCTATGAAAATATAACCATGGTAATCAATTAATGAATTAATTAAACAATGGTCTGATTTAGTAATGAATTAACTGCTGTGTCTCTGCCGTGTAGGTCAGCAGAGAATGAAATATTACGACCTGATCGTTAGTGGATCGTACACACCCCAGACTGTACCCACTGGAGGAAAAGCCCTGAGCGAGAAGTTTCAGCCCCCTGCTCCAGCTCAGCCCGACACTGTGAGTACACACCCTGCTCTCCTCCACTATGTTCAACCCGTTTTCTTCAAACACAACCTGCATGATGATGATTAAGGAGCTGGTAGTGATCGATTTGAGATCTTTTTTGTTTACTTTTGTTTGCTGCTCTAATTGAGCCCTGCTTTCTATCTGTCTCTGTCAGTCGTCAGATATCAGGAGGAAGCTCTCCACAGATCAGGTTCCGGTTCCTCCGCTCGGCAGCACCACCCCGTGCTCCGTGGACACCGGGTTTACGGAACAGCGTCTAGACACGCCTCCGTCCTCCCTCGGGGGGCCGTACACCCCCGGCTCGTCGTGCTCCTCGCAAGGGGGCGGGACTCCGTACACGTCACGCTCTGGAACCCCCTTTTCCCAGGATTCGGGGTACTCCGGGGGCAGGTGGGTGCTTTTGTCTCATCGCTTCCCAGACGACAGCATTTCTCTCATTTTTTTTTTAGTGCTAAGTTTTTTTTATTTTGTCTGTTTATTTCAGACATGGAGCTTACAGCGGTGGTCCTGTGGGTGGAGGTTTCCCAGCGCAGGACATGCTCCCTTCATCATCCTGCTCTTCTTCCGCTGTGTCGTCTTCATCCGGGTTCAAGTCTCGCTATCACGATGAGTCTCACGGAGTCCCTCCTCAAGACCCCACGGCATTCCACCGTGGTCGCCCCGGGTTTCCTCCTCCTCCTCCCCTTCCCTGCTACCCCCCTTATCAAAACGCCGGTGCTGCCGCGATGCACATGCCCCCTCACATGCCTCCATCTGGCTCCCTGTACGAGTCTCCACCGGTGGGCGAACGAGAGCGGGACAGGGATCGGGACAGAGGGCAGCGAGACCGAGACAGGGAGCGAGACCCCGGGCGATACGGAGTGCCTCGGCGCTCCTCTTACCACCACCAACAGGACGTGAACTCCTCCTCAAAGTATTCGCACCACTCGCACCGGGAGGAGAGGGACGGCAGATCGTACCGCAGGGACGGCTCAGCATCTAGAGAGCACGGGAGGCACCGGAACCACCACCACTCGCACAACCACCATGGGCGCCGGAGGGACAGCAGGGACCGGGACAGAGATTTCACGAACAATACGGACCCACGGTACAGGGGCCACAGCAGCTCCAGCCAACGCTCCTCCAACAGCATGTCTCCTCCTCCCGCGTCGTACGGAGGATTCAACACGTCTAAAGAGCCGCCGAGTAACGACACTCCATCCTCGTCTCGCCTCGAGCCGTCTCCCTCCTTCAGGTCAGGAGAGAGAGCAGGTGGAAGTGGAGATAACGATTATCGGTCCCACCACGCACCGTTACATCCCCCGCCTCCTCCTCCACCTCCTCCGCTCCCTCCAGCCTCCGTCATCGCGGCAGCGGTGGCTGAAACTCTGAGCTCCCTAGACTTCGGGCAGGACAGTCCAGTCCGCGAGGATCAATGGAGCAAACCTAAACGCCGCCCCAGCACCCCGCCCCAACCTCCTCGCACCCCTCCACCCACCTCCCCACCCCTCGCATCCATTCCTTCATCATCAACATCTCCATCCTCCACCTCCCTGCCTCACCACCACCCCTCTTCTACAGCCTCTCTTTCTCCGCCCCACGCACAGCGAGACTCCTCCTCTCCAGAGCCGGACTCCACCAACGAGAGCCTCCCGTTTGTTCACCACTGTAGCAGCTTGGACTCGCGCATTGAGATGCTGCTAAAGGAACAAAAATCCAAGTTTTCCTTCCTGGCCTCCGATGACGAGGATGAAGAAAAGAAGGACGATGGAGGCTCGAGGAAGCAGAGAGGGGAAGAGGCCGGAGACCGAGAGATGGGCGGAGGACAGCAGAGGAGAACGGATGGGAGGAACAGAGTGAGAAAACAGACGGCACCACCACCAGCAGCAGGAGCAGGAGGAGCAGATGGAAGGAAAAGCCCTATGGACATGGCCTCCTCTGTCGCCTCCATCTCAGGATTGCTGTCCGAGCCATCGCAGGGGCAGCAGGTTCTCGTAAAGGAGGAGCACACAGCTTCAGACACCAAGGTGACCGGTGCACACACACCACCCACCTTCAATGGAGAACGCCAGGTGAGTCACGGCTAAACACTTCTTTTATCCTGCAGCGCTGCTGAATCATGTATTCTGAATTTAGGGTTGCAAAATTCCAGGAATTTTCAAGACTGGAAACTTTCCATGGGAATAAACTGGGAATTTACTAAATTGCAGGTGAGCTGATAACCGGGAACTTAAATATAGTAAAAAAAAAAAAAAAAAAACTTTCAGGATAATTTCAGGTAATCAACCAGATTGAATTCAATTTCAGTAGAATTTCTACCTGCACATTTATCACTCACATGCACACATGCTGCAGGGGTGCTGAGGCCACGCCCCCTTCATGCACTGTACTCCATCACATGCACATCATTTCTACAATCTCGAACATAATATAATGTCAGAAACTGTCCTTCCTGGAGAGTATTCACATAAATATCATACTTCAGGTTTAAAACTTATGGTGTGTAAGAAATCATTCAATTCAATTATACTTAAAGACACAAATCTAATTTTTAAAAACTCTTAGTTTGCATGCATGTCCTCTTTGACCACACAAAACGTTTATATTTATGCTTGTATACAATACGGTTTATATACATTTCCACAAATGTTTAATTAATAACTTTCTGATAATTAAAACACATTCCCCAGAATGGAAAGTTTCCAGAAGTTCCATCTGCCTTTTTGCAACCCTAATTCCGATTGGTCGGAACGTTCTAAACAACAACTCTGACCGTAGTGTCCGATCTCACAAATATAGATTATAGAGAAAATGTAGAAATGATCCCAATTCGAAACTAATATCGTCCGAATAGGGCTGCGGTTTAATAACGCAAATCTCAGGAGCTTGATTAGATGCCAGACTTTTTGCCATAAAGTCTGATCTTACTCGGTTAGATCTTTCCAGAACTTTGTGTTTAAATCCTGTTTACAGTGGTTTAGTTGGTGCTTCTGTCTATTTTGCTCCGTCAGTAAATGCTGTAAAAACGTGATGAGTTGTGATGTGTTTGACCTGTTCTTTTTTTTTTTTTTTTTTTTAAATCATCATTATCTCTTCCTCCTCCTCTAGCCATCCCCTCATTCCTCCGGAGAAGACATGGAGATCTCAGACGAAGATGACGGTGAAGGTGGCATCACTACGGTGACGCAGCACCACGCCTCGTCGTCGTCCTCCCCTGTCCCGTCGTCTCAGTCGGCTCTTCCCTCTCAGAGCGCAGACCCCACCTCTGGGTCGCCCCCGGACAGCACTCAGCACTTTGGCGCCTCCATGCCGCTTCCTCACATGCCTTCCTACCCTCCACACCTGCCCCCGCCTCCCCCACCCGGCTTCTCTCTCCAGCCCCCGCCTCCTCCCATTTCGCACATGGAGCTCCACCCGGAGTACCCAATGCCCCCCCACCTTTACGACTACGCCAACTCTGTGGAGCTGATGAGCCAATACGCCGGCACGTCCTTCCAGATGCAGGCACACATGCTCAGCCGTCTGCACCAGATGCGAGAAAAACACACGCCTGGCTCGGACTACCCCACCTCTTACCACATTCACTCTCTGCCCCCTCCACCGCACACACCACACCCCCACCACCCCTACATGGACCAAGATGGAGCTGCAGGGAACCACTACGACCAGGACCACCGTTACATGCCTCCTCACATGTCTACCTACCCCTATCCAGACCCTCATGCTGCCCAGATTCCCCCTCACCACCCCCACGCCATGCCTCCGCCCCCTCACTCCCCGTGGCCTCCTCACGTCCTACCCCAGCACTACCCCTCCCACTACCCACCTCCGGCGTACGGTGCCGTGCCGAGCGTCGACGACGAGCAGTACACCATGCCCATGATGGGGCAGAACCCTCACGAGGCGACGGTTCAGCTCGTTCTCTCCGCTCTCATTGACGAGATGAAGAACATCATGCAGAGGGACCTGAACCGCAAGATGGTGGAGAACGTCGCCTTCGGAACCTTCGACGAATGGTGGGAACGTAAAGAGAGGAAGGCCAAGGTGAGACACCAAGAAACTATAATAACCCTAAAACTGAAGATGTAAATCATAGTAAATCCTGGATCTTCATACCTTCTAAGGATTTTTTTCATATTCACCTTTGGGTTGCAGGGGAATTTCTGGAAACTTTCTATGGGAATTTCATCTGCGGAATTTGGGAAATATTCCAAGTTAAAAACGTACCAGGAATTTATGGGAATTTCTTAGACATTTGGGGGAAATGTATGTTAACCACATTTATTTCCTTTAATTCCTACAGAAAATTTCCAGTCTGGAAAATTCCTGGAATTTTTCAACCCCCAGATACACCACAATTTAATGACGGGTTTGTCGAACAGGAGTCATGTTAATTAGTCTGTGGATGGTATCTGATGTATCTGATGCCGTGCAGCGTCTGAGCCACGTTACTTTAGTCACCATATTATATTCAGCAGGTTTTGTGTGCGTGGCTAAATGTACGTCTCCTAACCATCAAACGTTCATGAGTCTGAGGATTTACATACACTCACTCTTATGCAAAGTCACACGTCGCCTCCAGTCGGCGCAGTGCATTATGGGTACACGTAATTTGAGCGCCGTTGCTGTGAGGTCTTACCTTTTTATGTGGATGCTCCTGTTTTTCCTCAGCCCTCTATAAAATCATTTGGTCTTGACTTCCTACATTTACATGTTTATCCACCTGAGTCGGGTCAATGATCCTTTTATCCGTCTCTCAGCCGTTCCAGACCGCGATGAGGGCCGTGTCTGTGGTGCGGGACGAGGAGAAGAAGGAAGAGAAGATCAGTAGCCGGCCGCGCGAGCCGTTAATGTCTCTGGTAGACTGGGCCAAGAGCGGTGGCATGGAAGGGTTCTCTCTGCGTGGTGCTCTCCGTCTGCCTTCGTTCAAGGTACCTGCGCTATTCTCACCTGAGGTATATATATATATATATAGAGAGAGAGAGAGAGAGAGAGAGAGAGAGATAATGACAAATTCCCTGTATATGCAACCAGATTCCGAGGTGTGTGTGTGTTAGGGGTGTAATGGGGGGGGGGGGGGTGTTTAGGATGAAATGCAAAACATAAACTTGCTGGTCATTTTTAATGACATTTCATTAACATTTCATTAAATATTATTAACATTTTATGAACTTAACATTTGAACAGTTTACATTTTGAAAACAATTTAAATTAAAATGTCTGGTTGAGTAATATAAAAAAAGTTATATTTTATAAAGTAAAATAGAATAAATCAAATAAATACAATAACAAATGTTATTATAGTGATTCAATTGTCATCAGTTTAATTGGTGCAAATAAAATTTATCAAATAAAATAAAATAAATGGAAAAATGTATTTAAATAGTTTTTGGACCCCACTTGAGAAATACAGATGTGTACACGTGTTCTTTTTTTTATTTTTTACCTTTAATAATTAATTGTAATGATATGATCTACTTAACTGTTATTTATTTCAGCATGTTTTAACAAATATATTTCTTTCTTTCTTCATTTATTCACTCCCTCAACATGTGGAATTGTCAGGATTTTCTTCTTTTAAGAGAACTTCTAGAAGCTGGACTAAAGAACGCTAAAGAATCCATAGTGCTGGTGTCTTCGGTTAGCGGCTAACGCTAGCACTGTGGATTCTTTACCGTTTGACTAAAGTGACCCTGCGTGAACTCTCGTTTTCTTTTTTTATTCCTCTGCCATGGTTGTGTATGTTGTGTAATAATAATGCGCTCAGGAGACTAAACAACATGCGTACAATGTGAAACATCACAGCAGTGTCAGAGCCACGCCCGTGTTCACCAGAACTGTTATTTCACAGGTAAAAAGGAAAGAACCTCAGGAGCTGGCAGAAGATGCGTCACTGAAACGAGTCAGACCTTCGACTCCAGCAGACGAGGAGGATGAAGGTGAAATATTTAGACTTTATATAAAGACCACAGCAAGACCTTCACAATCATCTGAGCACATATTTCATCACACAAAGGGTCAGAAGTTATTTATACGCGGTCTGTGTGGTGTGAAAGGATATAAACACACGGGCTGAGTGTGTACCACAGTCTCAGGGTCTTTGTGGATCACATGATGAGGAATTATATTTATTAGATTACATTTATTATTCTGAGTAGAGCAGATGATGCAGTGGAGCATCAGGGCACGAGGGAGGAGGAGGTTTGTTGTCCTTGTTGCAGTAAATGAAGAGAATCTGAGACGCCTGTGTGGCTTTACTTATTCCTCCATGTTGTCATACGTGTCCGTCTCACTACTCGTCTCGTCCTGTGGTCTGAAGACGTTCGGATGTCGGTGTGTAAAACCACATGACTGATGGAACATGAAAACAGCCTGAAATACACTGCAGATTTAAAGTAGTTTTAATGTGCAAACACAGTAAATAATCCAAACCCTGTGCATCCAGAACGTTTTCAGAGCTTCACTTTCCTCACATTTTATTTTACAGCTTTATTACAAAATTACAAAAGTTTTTCCCCAAATTCTTCAAACTAAACCCCATAATAACAACGTGAAAGAAGTTCACACATGTACATAAGGTTTCACAGCCTTCGCCATGTCACTCAAAAGTGAGTTCAGGTGCCTCCTGTTTTCCACTGATCATCACTGAGATGTTTGATTGGAGTCCGCCTGTGGTAAATTCAGTTGATTGGACATGATTTGGAAAGACACACACTTGTCTATAGAGGGTCCCTCAGTTACAGTGCATGTCAGAACACAAACCAAGTCATGAGGTCCAAGGAAACGTCTGTAGACCAGATCTGGGGAAGGAGACAAACATTTCTGCAACACTGAAAGTCCCAATGAGCACAGTGGCCTCCATCATCCATAAATGGAAGAAGTTTAGAACCACCGGGACTCTTCCTGGAGTGGAGAGGCTCGGCCAAACTTAGCGATCAGGAAGGTGAAAAAAAAAACGATGGTCACTCTGAAAGATCTCCTGCATTTCTCTTTGGAGAGAGGAGAACCTTGAGAGGAGAGTGGCTCTTTCACTCCTTAGTAAAAGCCACAGGACGGCCCACCTGAAGTTTCCCCACATGGCACCTGAAGGACTCTCAGACCATGAGAAACTAAGATTTAACTCTTTAAGCTGAATGCCAAGCGTCATGTCTGGAGGACACCAGGCACCGCTCATCACCGGGCCAATACCATCCCTTCAGTGAAGCATGGTGGTGGCAGCATTATGCTGTGGGGATGTTTTTCAGAAGCAGGAACTGGGAGATCAGTCAGGATCGAGGGAAAGATGAATGCAGCAATGTACAGAGACGTCCTTGATGATAACCCGCTCTGGTTCATCTTCCAACAGGACAACGACCTTAAACACACAGCCAAACTGCCCAAAAACAGGTGCCAAGCTTGTAGCATCAAACTCAAATAGACTTGAGGCTGTAATTTGTGCTGAAACTGCTGAAGTATTGAGCGAAAGCTGTGAAAACGAATGTACATGTGATGTGATTTCATACAAAATAATAATAATCTCCTGTCCTTATTAGAGCTTCAACAAACTCAATGAGTTACATAGAAATATAAACATTTCTCTTTCTGACTGAAACACTGGTAGAACTGACGCACGGTTTTACCAGTTCAGATCAGTGTGTGGGTGTGGACGTGTGTGGGTGGGTGTGGACGTGTGTGTGTCATGTTTGCGCTCTTCATGTTGTGTGTGTGCGTGTGCGTGCGCGTGCGTGTGCGCGTGTGTGTGTGTTTTCAGACTCGTACCAGGGTAAAGTGTCGGACAGTGCGAGCCGGCCGGAGGAGACCCGAGCAGCCGAGCGGAATGTGGTACAGAGGAGGAAAAGACCCAAACCACGTAAACCTTATGAGCTGGACAGTGAAGGAGAGGAGACGTCTGATGAGTCGTCTTCTGAAAAGGTGTGTGCACTCCAGACGTCTGTCCAGGATGTTACGAAGCCCCATTTTTAAAGAAGGGGGAGAAATAACAAAAAGACACGCGAGACAAACCGGTTTATTAACGACGCCACGACTCACGTGTCAACAGATCCAATGTATCACACAAACTATTGTGAAAAGAAGTGTCGAAAAAAGAAGGTACGTAGACGTGAATACCATCCAGACGGGGGAAAGCTGTGACAGAGCACCACATTCTCAGACCCCTGGAAAGATCTCTGAATTATACAGTCACACTAATTCATTCACCGCATTAAACATTTACTAAAACTATATAGACTTTCAGATGAAACATTCTGCCACACCCCCACACAAACATCAAACATGTAACACCAGTGAAAGAGCTCCAGTTTCCTTTAATGGTCGAGTAATTTAACTGATGCTGATTAAACTGGGAAGAATAGTAAGATACTGGAGGGACATCTTTAAATAATTTTGTTCAACAGTATTTTTTATTTCCTGCTTTACCACACAGTGTTTTTCACCTCCGCTCTGGAGTGTGTATGATGTAATCCGTCTTACGTTCCAGAGCAGATCGTCCGATCAGATGATTTGCAGCACAATTAGCCGATGCCAATTAAATAAAACGCCAAAAATCGGCTCGATTAATCAGTCGACCTCCATGTGAACTTTACTACAAACAAAGCAGTAGTAAATCATGAAAATATATTAAAATATATTTATATATAGAAATTCCCCCCCTTACCAATCAAACCTGCCCCTAAACACGACTTTATCTCCTCTTTACGCTTCTTCTTCTTTCAGCTTCTCCCATTAGGGGGCGCCACAGAGGATCATCCGTCTCATCCATAAACCTCCTCCTTGCTCTTCCTCTTTTCCTCCTTCCTGGTGTCTCCATCCTCAGCATTCTCCTACTGATATACCCCATGTTCCTCCTCTGCACATGTCCAAACCATCTCAATCTCCCCTCCCTCACCTTGTCTCCAAAACGTCCTACATGCGCTGTCCCTCTAATAAACTCATTTCTAATCCTGTCCATCGTCGTCACTCCCAACGAACATCTCAACATCTTCAGCTCTGCTACCTCCAGCTCCACCTCCTGTCTTTTACTCAATGCCACTGTCTCTAATCCATACAACATCTCAGGTCTCACCACAGTCCTATAAACTTTCCCTTTCACTCTTACAGATACTCTTCAATCACAAATCACTCCTGCTATCACTCTTCTCCACCCACTCCACCCTGCCTGCACTCTTTTCTTCACTTCTCTAACACACTCTCCATTACTTTACACTGTTGATCCCATGTACCTGAACTCCTCCACCTTCTCCACCTCTTCTCCCAGCAACCGCACCCCTCCACTGCCCTCCCTCTCATTTACACACATGTACTCTGTCTTACTCCTACTGACTTTCATTCCCCTTCTCTCCAGCGTGTACCTCCACCTCTCCAGGATCTTCTCCATCTGCTGATCGGGTGATCCATTTCTCTTTCCATCCACACCCTGATAGAACAGTTTAAACACCTCCAATATTCCTGCTCTTACTCCCTTTCCACACAACATCTCTACCGTTCTCCTCTCCATCATATCTGCTCCCTCTCTCCCTTTACCAATCATAGTACCACCATCTGCCCTTCCACATTCCTCTCTTTAGAACTATACCTACCATCACCACCTCATCACCTCTGTTCCCTTCACCTACATGCCCATTAAATTCTGCCCCAATCACCAATCTTTCACTCCTGATGCACCTTCTACCACTTCATCTCACTCACTCCAGAATGTATCTCCTCTTTGGAGGAGAAAAAAAAAAGGAAGTACGGAAGTGAGAGAGCAAATTAAGGGACAACACACACACACACACACACACACTCCGACCTACCTGCTTAACACCATCGTAACTAGTCTTCAGAGAGTTGCGATTAGCGAGTAGCTCTTTCCCCTGGAGGACCTCCAAAAACTAGAAGCTAAAGTAAGCAATAAAAACTGTAAACCATAATCAGAACTGCATTAGTAAGATCTTTTATATAATAATCCCAGATGTGTCAAGTGTCCTGCAAAGAGCCCTGACCTCCTTATATTCTAATCTTCACACCAACACTTTATGGAAATCTCTTTGTACATAGCTGTATCATGAACTGTTGTGGATTCTTAAGGAAATGTTATTGTTCTCGCACACACAGATGTTCCACACAGCTGTGCGTTTGTGGAAGAACAGCATATGGGTCTGACAGTCAGGGGTGTACATACTTTTGGGCAAATAGTGATAATGAAATGAAACGTGTCTCTTTGGTGTCATTATGTGGAGTGAGCAGTAGGTGGCAGCATTGCTCTTTATGATAAAAGCTCAGGTGGTTTGTTTCTTTAGAAATGTGATCTGGATTTTGTATAGAAATATGATGAATGTTGTGTTTTCTGTGTTCAGGAGGAAGATGAAGACAGCGAGAAGGACGGGTCTGAGGGTGAGCAGCGTGTTCCAGTTTCACTTCTGCCCAAATCATGATCGGTTTTATTGAACTGTACAGAGTAAACACCTGCTGGTCTGTTTTCCGTCCCCAGATGAAGCCCTCAGCGCAGACAGTGATGACGAGAGTCTCTCCTCTTCATCTGGAAGCTTGTCCTCGTCCTCTTCCTCATCATCTTCTTTCTCAGACGAGGACGATGAAGAGGAGCCGGAGCGAGCGGATGAAAGCGAGGCCCTGGGCACGATGGACGAGTCGACGATGGACAGCGTTGCCATGGCGAAGGACAAGTGTGTAGAGTTAAACGTAGAACCATCAGAGGAAACGTCTTTCAGTTATTTCACCTTTTTTATTTTTTCTGTTTTACGTCACAGGGAGAAGACGAGGGTCGGAGAGTCGCCTGCTGTTGCTGCTACAGAGGTCAAAGAAGGTCAGAGGCGAACTTTTAGAAAAAAATTAATACAATTGAAAACATGAGATTTATAATCTACAGTCATTTCTAATCATTTCTAATCAACATTAAATTTCTTTGATCTTTGTCATTTTCATGTTATTATTATTTTATTATTATTTTAAAAAATGTGAAAAGTATAAAACATTATGGAGATGCATTTAAATATTAAATGATGATAAATTTTAATTAAATAACTAATTAATTAAATCTTTATAGCAATATTTATTTTAATCTTTTTGATTTGTTTAGTTTTTTTTATAAATAATAAAAAAGACCCACAAAACAAATGAAAGATTATTTATTGTGATTTCTGTTATATAATAATTAATTGTTATATAAATATAAATGATTCTGTGATTCTTTAATAGGATTAAATGAGAATTTCCACTTTTTTAGTTTTGTGTATATTTATTAGTTTGTTTGTTTGTTTATTTAGAGGACCGGGTTGCCCCTGTTGTATCTGCAGATCACCGGCCTCCATCTCCTCCTGGTCCTCGGCCGTCCTCCCCCATCCTGCCTCCTCTGAAGAAGCGCCGCAAGACCGTGTCCTTCACCACGGAGGAGAGCGAAATCAAACCCTCCATCCACGTCCCCTCTGCACCACTCTCTCCCTCCCCTGCCTCCGCCCCTTCTCCATCCCTCCTTCTCTCTCCAGTCAAATCCCAACCTCCGGATCAGCTCATTTCATCTTCGCCCACCACTGTCACCCCCACCTCCACCTCCAAACCTACCCCCATGCTCCGCCCGTTCGCTTCACGCCCAACCAAGCCAATGCCCCCTGCAGCCTCGCCCACCTCTGTTCTCACAGTCCCGCCCACCTCTGTTCTCACAGTCCCTCCTCCTGTGCGCTCTCTGCGTCCGGAGGAACCCCGAAAACGTTCTCCGTCCCCACAGACAACCCCGGCCAAATCTCCTTCCAGACGTGGCAAAGAGTCTCCCAGAACCCCTCCCACTCCTGTTTGTCTCACAGTCCAGAACCTTCCTCTGGACCACGCCTCTCTGGTCCGTGTGGCCTACGAGGATCCCGCCCCTCTCCCACCTACACCCAATCAGAAAGGGCGTCCACGCGGCAGACCTCGAATTGCCAACATAGCTGCTTTCTCCACGCCGTTGCTCCTGGAGGAGGATGAGTATGATGACATAGATGAAGAGGAGCTTCTGGAGCAGAGAATGAAGCTCAGGGAGCAGCTCGGAGTGTCCAGTTTGCTGCAGCTAGCGTCCACGCCCGACCTCTCCGTGCTGGCCCACGTGGCTGCCGAGATGGACGAAGACGTGGACTCTGAAGAGACGGAGACATCGGACGAAGCCGAAGAGCACAAACTCGTGGGGGACGAAGAAACCCGTCTCGTCTCGTTAGACCTGGGTGGAATGTTCGTCCTCCAGGAGCACAACTACTTTAAATCCCCGCCTTTCCTCGTCACTCCTCTTTCTCCTGCGTCCTCTGCTGGGCAAAAAAAGACGAAACAGGACGCCGCACTGATGCTCCCTACAGACTTCCATCAGCACTGCGTCCAGGAGGCTCCCGAGGAGGTCATCGGGGAATCTCAGGCAGAAACGCCCGAGTCCTGCGGCGTGGGGCTCGTCGGGGACGAGGCCGGAGATTCGGCAGACGTGCAGGTGCTCAGCCCCGTCTCCAAACGCAGAGGCACCTTCAAGAAGGAGGAATCCCTGGAGAAAGGGAAGAGTAAAAAGAGAACACGGAAAGACAAGGAGAACGTGGAGGTGCTGCCAGCATCTAAAAAACAGAAGCAGGACCACAGCAAAAAGCAGAGGAAAGGGAAGTTAGAGGTTTGTACAGTTTAAACTTCTCTCCATTCCTGAGTTTTCTTTGGGAGAAATCGTTCTTTTACTTCATTCTCAAGTCTCATTATTATTATTATTATTATTATTATTATTATTATTATTATTATTTTAAAGAGTACAGTAGCACTTTAGTTGTGACGTTTTACTGTCGCGTACTTCACACGTCACTGATGTCAAACGTGTGCTTCTTTAGAAAACGTGGGACTTTGAGAAACACTTCAGAAGTGTCATTTATTTCCTTTCAGTGCACTCTGGAATAACTCCACCCTCTCAACTGATAAAAACAAAACACTCCTTGTAAAATAAAACAGAACTTTATTACAAAAATGTAAAATAAAATAAATGTAATGTCGGTGTTAAATTGGTCGTTATAAACATGACTGTTTGTATTTGGTGAAATAATAACACTCTAATGTATAATTTTATTTTATACTCACTGAAGTTAATAAATGTTTTAGTAGTAATTAATTAATAGTAGATAGATTTTTTGTCATTGCACAGTGCAGTTCAGCATCTACCAGAAGTGCAAATAGTAACAATTGTGCAAATGGACGATGGGAATTTAGTGTCTACCGAAACAGATTTGAGGCTGATATCATGTGTAAATGAGATGCGTCCGGAAAATTTGTGAAACTAAATTTTTGCAGAATATCTGGAATTTAAAGTTGACCGATAATGGATTTTACTGATACTATATTTTCTGATAATGGATTAATCAAACGATTTAAAATGAACAATACAGAACAAAGGAACATAACACTCTTTATTACAAACATGTCAAATAAAAAATGAATCATTAAAGATTTGCTAAAGGAAATGAATATGAATATTTGGTAATAAATATAATTATATTAATAATAAATAATAAATATAGCGCTCTCCGTGCAGCGCACACTCGTGTGTAATAACAAACAGCACGTGCCGTCAGTGATTCGCCCCTAGAGGCCGCTCTCGTTATGACGGCGACCCGGAAGCTGGAAAAACACCAGTTAATCGCTGGAACTATTGGCAAAAATCCACACCGGTTGGTTTTCCAGCTTCCGGGTAGTCAAACAATAAATTAATTGGTCGACCTCTAATTGTCCGTCTAAAATTGTTTGATTTGTGTCTGATTTAAGGACCTGGTCCAGGAGGAGGACGTAGATGTGGAGCAGCTGGAGACGGCTGATCTTTCCAGCTCCACCTCCGATTCGGTGGACTCTGACTTCGGTCTGGACGAGCAGATAGGGTTCGAACGTGACGAGGTGAGGAAGAGCGAGCGTCTCTTCCTGCAGGAAGCCGGAGTCACGCCATCCACGCAGAGGAAGTCCAGTTTAGCCCCGCCTCCTCTCGTTGCTCAGCTACTTTACAAGCATCGTAGCGAGTTCGAACAGATGACCATCCTGTATGACATCTGGAACACCGGGCTGGACCAGGAGGACATGCGTCTGCTGAAGGTCACGTACGAGAAGCTGCTGCAGGATGACCATAATTTGGACTGGCTCAATGACACGCACTGGGTTCCTCACACCAATATCCTTCTGATATGCTTTCATTAGGAGCTCTCTCATGTCTTTATTTATTTATTTATTTATATATATATATATATATA
The DNA here is from genome assembly GCF_946808225.1 of Silurus aristotelis. NCBI lineage: Eukaryota > Metazoa > Chordata > Actinopteri > Siluriformes > Siluridae > Silurus > Silurus aristotelis. The sequence continues at coordinate 719,092 of NC_139590.1, forward strand.
TAGTCTTTTGTCTTTTTAATAAATAGATAAAAGCTCTGAGGTTCCGGGTTGCTGGAGAGCGATACCGCCCCCTAGTGGCAGCAGATTTGTGGGGCGTTTATTCAGAACGTTTTTATAGACTTGTTTTAGATTTTACACTTTAATCATTCAGATATTCAGATAGACTTCTACATCCTGTCCACTCATAATCATCATAGCTACAGCATGACCAAACGTTGTTATTATTATTATTATGAAAGTGTCTGGTTTAGTCACAGGCATTATTCAGTGCTGATGTGTTTGTAAGTTGTGACCCTTGACCCCCGTCTGCACTCACTAACATCCCGAACCCGCGGCGTAAGAAGAAGGCGGCGGGCGGGCAGCTGAGGCAGCACGTAACGGGATGCGCCCGCAGCGAGGGTTACTACGCCATCAGCCGCAAAGAGAAGGACGTGTACTTGGACCTGGACCTCCCCGAGGCCATGCAGGAAGCCATGGACTACGACGTGGCGGTACGAGTTCTCAGACACCTGTGGAGTCCAAAACATTTTTACATTAAGAATATTGCAGGATCATATCTTTATTTTCAATTTCCATGATTTTGTTATAAAGTTTTTGTTTATATTGGTGAATTATTGATTCAGATTGTGCAGTTGGATTGTACTTGCAGATAATCGATCAATCAACTGATTTTAAAATAGATACTGAATCAAATCAATTAAAACCCACAAAAATAGTACTGAAATGTGTTACAAAATAAAACAGTACTGATTCGCCTCTAGAGGGCGCTCTCGTAGTTGTATGAATGGGTGTCTACTAAAAGCTGTGACTGTACACACACCAGTTTAATCTACAGAAGATGTAGAAGTGTAATACAGAGATCAGTGGCAGGTTATTTTGGAATAAAACCAGTTGACCAGTTCGAGCTCTTTTGCTTGGTGGTGTTCTGATTGAGAGCTCAAATGCAATACTTGGAGAAGCTTCTTCTCGTTCTCTCTGTGTTGGTCTCAGAGCATAACCTCGTTCCTAAACCCCAACAGAGGGAAAGGTCTTATGTTCAGGCAACTTTTAATAAAGTCTTGGTTCAGCTCGGCTCGCTCCTGGTTCAGGAGACTCTCAGATGATCTTACCACCCCCTGGAGAGCGCTCTTGTCCTGCTAGATGTTTCCCCCCATCAGCACACTCTCCATGCTGGTACGATTTAAGACTGGCACTGTTCTATGTTTTAGGTTTGTTTCTGACACTCTGCTGTTTGTTCTCTCTCTCTCTTTCTTTCTCTCTCTCTCTCTCTCTCTCAGGGTTCGAACCGTGTGCTGTCGGAGAGACGTTCGGAGCAGAGGCGTCTCCTTAGTGCCATCGGAACACCTGCTGTCATGGACTCCGACCTTCTCAAACTCAACCAGCTTAAGGTGACGCCTCGCTCCATGGCCTTCAGACTGCCTTATCTCACACACACAAACACACACACACACACACACACACACACACACACACACACACACACACACACACACACACACACTGCTCTGATTATGGAGTGTCTGCTGACCTTGTCATGACTGAGTTTAAACAAACTCCAACCCTCCTTTTAATTATGAATTTTGTTTCTAAATACTTTTTAATTATACCGTTGTTAACTGTGGATTGTTTCTGGTCCTCTCTCTGGATCACCTCCATCACTTTTGTCCATAAAAGGTAATGTAGGTGACCCGCAGTTTAAACCGAAGGGTGTGGGTGTGTGTGTGTGTGTGTGTGTGTAGATTTGTCAATGATTTGCATAACAGGGGCTGTTAACGTTACACATCGCCACTATAATCGATAACAAAAGACATTTGTGTTTTTAGCAACATTCAAAGTTCAAGGAGATTAATCTTTGATCCTGTTTTCCAGCTGAGCTTCTGAAGATCTTTGTGATGTGGAAATACCTCATGTTATCTCACTAGACTTTATACTGTCAAAATAATCACCACGATGATCTTCTGCATCACATCTGGAAACAAATGAACATCTGGACACTCTGATAATAAATTATAGGGGTTTTTGTCTGCAGTTCCGCAAGAAGAAACTGCGCTTCGGACGCAGCCGCATCCACGAGTGGGGTCTGTTCGCCATGGAGCCCATCGCCGCCGACGAGATGGTCATCGAGTATGTGGGCCAGAACATCAGACAGGTAAATCCACAGCTTCAGTTCTCTCCTGTGATGGTCACATGACCCTGCCCACGTAATTAAACCCGCACGTGGTAATGTCTTCTACAGCACCCATGAAGATCCATCAAGTTTAGGGTTGTCAAATTCCAGTAATTTTCAAGACTGTCAACTTTCCACGGGAATTAACGGAATAAACCAGGAATTTACAATAACAGGGTTACTGAGGCCACGCCCCCCTACTGTACGCTCCTCCATCACATACACATCATTTCTTCATTTCATGTTGTGTGTAAACTATTAAATGTTCTACCACTGTGCAACTGTACTAGCACACATCCTTGTGGCGTAATGGATCTCCACAAAAATCTAGTAGAACATCTTCCCAGAAGAGTGGAGGTTATTATAACAGCACATGGAGAGGAAATGTGGAATGAGATCACTAGGTCACTACGTTAAACGAATCATGAAACGCTCAAACGTTCGGTTGTGTATAAACTAAATATCTGTAATTATAGAAGTATGTTTTGGTTAATGAGCATTCAGACGAGTTCCACGTTCCCTCAGATTGCTGTGGATGATCTGGGCGGTGGTTCTGATCCGTGTGTGATGTGTTTCAGATGGTGGCTGATAATCGGGAGAAGCACTACGCTCAGGAAGGCATCGGGAGCAGCTACCTGTTCCGCGTCGACCACGACACCATCATCGACGCCACCAAGTGTGGGAACCTGGCTCGCTTCATCAACCACTGCTGCACTGTGAGAACACACACACACACACACACACACAGCTCTGTTCAGTACTTTATTTATCTTCGCTTTCACGCCATCACCTTCAAAATAGTCCCCTTGCACAGCAATAGAGCGCCCCCAGTGTTCCTTGGAGAAGCTCACGTGTGAGGAACTCGGTGGCAGGGTGCGCACGTGATCAGAACAGCACCGGTCGCACGGCTCCTGATGTACACAGGATGATGTCTTTTGCACACTGATTTATGGGGGTCGGTGCTCCCTGTGACTGTGTGCAGCCATGTGCTGCCATCTGTTTCGTGTCTCGAAACTTTTAGATTCCACCTCATATAGATGCAGAACAGTGTTTGGCAATTTTCAGAAAATGGTTCAGAACAAACACACACACACACACACACACACACACACACACACACACACACACACACACACACACACACACACACACACACACACACACACACACACACACACACACACACACACACACACACACACACACACACACACACTGGTTTTCACTTTAAACTTTTGAGCTTCAACACACCCAACAGTACAGAGGTGTTATTTTTAGTTCACAATTTGTCATGTTTCGGTCACATGATGCGAACTCTGCTGAGTGTACAGAAGCAGAGAGGGTGTGTGTGTGTGTGTGTGTGTGTGTGTTTGTC
>NC_139590.1:722833-737833 GCF_946808225.1 Silurus aristotelis
TTTCCAGCAGCAGCTCTGTGGGACGAGAGACAGAACGATTCTCTCGTGTTTCAACTCTCATTATTGACTCCATCTTTAGCTCCGCCTTCTACACACAAAAACGAGCATAACGAAGTTCTGCTTTGGTAATCACCAAACACGCAAAACATGTATACTGTGATAATCCAGGAGAAGGTGTGAGGTCTTCTAGGATGTTGGAGCATGATGTAAAGCAGAGATGGTGCAAGGCCTCATAACTTATACCATCTACATCTACATATACCTCATATACACATCCACATGTGCCACTTCTCAGCATTGATCATGTGTGGTTTTGTGTGTGAGAGAAAAAACACCTTGTATGTAGGTTGAACACTTCCTGGAAGCTTCTGTGGAGAACCCAGACCCAGAAAAATGTTTCACAGTGAGAAATGATTGTCAAGAAGATCATTGTTAAGAGCGTCTGTTAATTTTTTAACCGAACCTTTTGAACATTTTTTTTATTATTTTTTTTTATTTATCTAAACCTGTCAGTAGTTGAACATTCACCTGAACCTCAACTGGGTTCTTCAGGGTTTCTTTATAGTTTCATTGAACAATTAAAGGTAGATATTTTTCTTCAGAGCTCTGCTTTGAAACCCAATGGAGCTCTTTTAGGAAACTGAACCGTTCAAGAACTTTTCTAAAAGCATGAAGAACCTTTAAAGAACCTTTTTTCATGGCTGAGTCGTTGGCCTTGAGTGTGGAATCAGCAACAGATGCAACACACACACACACACACACACACACACAAACGTGGAACTTTGACCCTGTTTGCATTTCTTTGAGACACAAAGTCCCTCGGGTTTATCTGGATGCCGTGTGTGTGAGATCAATGAGAATGTGTGTGTGTGTGTGTGTGTGTGTGTGTGTGTGTGTGTGTGTGTGTGTGTGTGTGTGTGACAAACCTAGCTCATGCTTTGCTCTATTTAAATCACATTTGCATTTTTTTTCCATTTCCTCTAAATTTGTCAGAACATTTTCTTGCTCATTTGGTATTCAAACGTCTTCTGAAAACAAATGAGAGGGAGAAGAACGGTGGAGAGATGTTTCTGGGAGAAGGTCTGAAATGAATGTATTGGGACACATGCCTTTTCCACCAATATGTGGTTCATCAACAAACTGTGGCACAAATGTTCCTGTCTTGAACTTGAACTAGGAGACCCAAACCTGTTCCAGTGTGAGGATGCTCATGTGTACATCTGCTTTCCGTGGGTTGGAAGATGTGAAAGATCTCCTGCTATAAAGCTCCAACTCTGTTACATGTTTCACACTGATACACATCAGTACCAGACATTACTAACATCCTTACAGCTCTAATGAACCTTCACAGAAATCTAGTAGATCATCAGAAGAGCAGGTTCATTAGAACAGTGGATGGAGACTAAATGTAGAATGAGATGTTCAATGCTCAGATGTTCTCTCTAAATCAGTGATCTGATGAAGTCACTAGTTAAATATTTTGGTTTGTTCTGATTCACTAGAACACACTGAACCTGCAGCTTCTCTTCCATCTGAACTTTAGTCTGTTATTTAATGGGTTTATTTTAGAGTCACTCCGACGTGATGAATTTGCCAGTAGACTTCAGTTCTCCTATGGGTGAAGTTTCATCCCAGCGCAGAATCAATCAACCAAAAATCATAAAATATTTAGTTTAAAAAGATTAGAATATAAACACCACCATGTCATTACATAAACTGGGCTTCTGCTCTGAGTGTAGATAAAAAGATCTCCAAAGTGCTGCTTCTCCTCCTAGCAGAAGAACGACACTATAAATGGTTGCTACCACACGGTTTATTTACAGGAGAAGATACGAGACGTATGTTTGTGTCATGTAATGTGAAACATTTTATTTATTATTTAATTAATAAAAGAATGCTTTCTTGTGCGAGAGTGAATTGTTTTATGGTTTGGGGGTCCCTGTGAAGTCAATCAGAGAGGCCTGGGGGGTTATCTGGCTCCTGGGGTGGTGTGTGTGTGTGTGTGTGTGTGTGTGTAAGGTATAGAGACTGGCTTGTGTTATCAGTTGAATGCTGCTTTAAAGTCAGCTAGAGAGGTCCGGGTTTGTCCTGCTTCGAGTCTTCAGGGGTGGGGGGATGGCAGGTGTGAGCTGTGGTGCTCATCCTTTGATTGAAATGCAGATGTCAAGAGTTAAAAGAATGTGTGGGACATGAAATCTAAATGATCCCTGCCCAGACATTACACGAGGAATAGACACAGTTTCCATAAAGTGGGCTGTGTGTGTACCTGTAACTCTTTGGTTTGTTGTACAAATGTTAGCAAAGTTGTAAATTGTGTGTGTACCAGGAATGTCTTCAGACAAGAAGGAAGCTATTAAATAAAATTGGATTCTAATCAGGAACTCAGACATGTAGATGAATAAGATAAAGTGCAGAAAATGACCTCAGCTTCCTGAATATGATATTGTAGATAAGAAACAATGAGCTCTTTCACATATTTGTCCACGCTGTAACCACTGACCATTCAGTTCACTTCAATTCATCTTTATTTATGTTGAGCTTTTCAAATCAAATCAAATCTAATTTTATTCATCACATACACATACATACAGGGTACGACATGCAGTGAAATGCTTTATACGACGGTCCGGAAAGAAGGGAATAGGGTGGGGAGAAAGAAGAAGAAAAAAAAAAAGCAGATAAATAAAGTATAAAAACTATATAAAATAAAATATAAGGTATAAAGGATACAGTGAGGAAAATAAGTATTTGAACACCCTGCTATTTTGCAAGTTCTTCCACTTAGAAATCATGGAGGGTCTGAAATTGTCATCGTAGGTGCATGTCCACTGTGAGAGACATAATCTAAAAAAAAAATCCAGAAATCACAATATATGATTTTTAAACTATTTATTTGTATGATGCAGCTGCAAATAAGTATTTGAACACCTGTCTATCAGCTAGAATTCTGACCCTCAAAGACCTGTTAGTCTGCCTTTAAAATGTCCACCTCCACTACATTTATTATCCTAAATTAGATGCACCTGTTTGAGGTCGTTAGCTGCATAAAGACACCTGTACACCCCATACAATCAGTAAGAATCCAACTACTAACATGGCCAAGACCAAAGAGCTGTCCAAAGACACTAGAGACAAAATTGTACACCTCCACAAGGCTGGAAAGGGCTACGGGGAAATTGCCAAGCAGCTTGGTGAAAAAAGGTCCACTGTTGGAGCAATCATTAGAAAATGGAAGAAGCTAAACATGACTGTCAATCTCCCTCGGACTGGGGCTCCATGCAAGATCTCACCTCGTGGGGTCTCAATGATCCTAAGGAAGGTGAGAAATCAGCCCAGAACTACACGGGAGGAGCTGGTCAATGACCTGAAAAGAGCTGGGACCACCGTTTCCAAGGTTACTGTTGGTAATACACTAAGACGTCATGGTTTGAAATCATGCATGGCACGGAAGGTTCCCCTGCTTAAACCAGCACATGTCCAGGCACGTCTTAAGTTTGCCAATGACCATTTGGATGATTCAGAGGAGTCATGGGAGAAAGTCATGTGGTCAGATGAGACCAAAATAGAACTTTTGGGTCATAATTCCACTAAACGTGTTTGGAGGAAGAAGAATGATGTGTACCATCCCAAGAACACCATCCCTACTGTAAAGCATGGGGGTGGTAGCATCATGCTTTGGGGCTGTTTTTCTGCACATGGGACAGGGCGACTGCACTGTATTAAGGAGAGGATGACCGGGGCCATGTATTGCGAGATTTTGGGGAACAACCTCCTTCCCTCAGTTAGAGCATTGAAGATGGGTCGAGGCTGGGTCTTCCAACATGACAATGACCCGAAGCACACAGCCAGGATAACCAAGGAGTGGCTCTGTAAGAGGCATATCAAGGTTCTGGCGTGGCCTAGCCAGTCTCCAGACCTAAACCCAATAGAGAATCTTTGGAGAATGCTCAAACTCCATGTTTCTCAGCGACAGGCCAGAAACCTGACTGATCTAGAGAAGATCTGTGTGGAGGAGTGGGCCAAAATCCCTCCTGCAGTGTGTGCAAACCTGGTGAAAAACTACAGGAAACGTTTGACCTCTGTAATTGCAAACAAAGGCTCCTGTACCAAATATTAACATTGACTTTCTCAGGTGTTCAAATACTTATTTGCAGCTGTATCATACAAATAAATAGTTAAAAAATCATACATTGTGATTTCTGAATGTTTTTTTTAGATTATGTCTCTCACAGTGGACATGCACCTACGATGACAATTTCAGACCCTCCATGATTTCTAAGTGGGAGAACTTGCAAAATAGCAGCGTGTTCAAATCCTTATTTTCCTCACTGTATATAAAGATATGTATGTAAACAAAGAGAAAAATGTATATACAAAGAAAATCCTTATGGCAGTAGACAGTGAAACAGTAAATAATGTGTACTAAAGTGTAAACAATATACAATTTTAGTGGTGGGTTGTCCATAAAGTGTCCGTGTGCGGTATGGTGTGGTATAAGGGTCCGTAAGTGTCCGTGTGTGGTATGGTGCGGTATAAAGTGTCCGTGTGCAGAATGGTGTGGTATAAAATAAATAAAATATAAAGTGCACTTTGCTGTGCGAGTCCAGAGTTTAAAGTGACGTGGTGCGAGAGGTGAGATCTGTACAGAGAAGAAGTGTGATGATGGAGAGGGTGGAACAGATTTTAGATCCTGGGTGTTTCCTGGTTTAAACACCGAATGGCCTGCGGGAAGAAGCTCCTCCTTATTCTCTCTGTGTTCGCTTTCAGGGAGCGGAAGCGTTTCCCTGAACGCAACAAAGAGAAGAGTCCATTGTTGGGATGGCTGAGGTCCTTCAAAATCTTCCTGGCTCTGGTCCTGCACCGTGTGCTGTAGATGTCCTGCAGGTCAGGGAGCTTCGTGTGGACCCTCTGGAGGGCTCGTCTGTCCTGCATGGTGCTGTTCCCAAACCAGGAAGCGATGCTACCCGTCAGGACGCTCTCAATGGTGCAGGTGTAGAAAGTCTTAAGCACCTGAGAGGGTAGTTTAAAGTCCCTTAAGCGTCTCAGATGGTACAGACGCTGCCGGGCTTCTTCACCAGGGTGTTAGTGTGACAGGACCAAGACAGATCCTGTGTGATGTGAACACCTAGGTACCGGAAACTGTCCACTCGCAGATGTTTAGCGGTTGGTATGACCGCTCCTGCTTTGTGCTGAAGTCCACGATCAACTCCTTAGTTTTGCTGACGTTCAGGAGAAGGTTGTTCTCCTGGCACCATCTCTCCAGGTTTTTAATCTCCTGTATGTAGGCTGTCTCGTCATTGTTGGAGATGAGGCTCACCACAACAGTGTCGTCAGCAAACTTGATGATGGTGGTGGAGTTGGATGTGGCCACACAGTCATATGTGTACAGCGAGTACAGCAGGGGGCTCAGAACACAACCTTGGGGAGCTCCAGTGCTGAGGATGAGGGTGGATGAGGTGTGTTTTTCCACCCGTACGGCTTGTGGTCTGTCTGTCAGGAAGTTAGAGATCCATTGACACAGCGGCAGGCTGAGTCTCAGGACCTCCAACTTAGAGGTGAGTGTGGAGGGAATTATGGTGTTAAATGCTGAACTGTAGTCCACAAACAACATCTTTGCATAATTCCCGTTTCTTTGGTCCAGGTGGCTCATCGTAGTGTTGAGGAGATGAGCAATGGCGTCCTCAGTAGAACGGTTCTGACGGTACGCAAACTGTAATGGGTCCAGTGTGTCCAGTAGTGATGCAGTGATGAAGTCTCTGACCAGTCTCTCGAAGCACTTCATCACTACTGAGGTCAAAGCTACAGGGCGATAGTCATTGAGGCAGGTGGGCTGGGGTTTCTTCGGGACAGGAACAATGGTGGACTGTTTAAAACATGAGGGGACAACAGAATGTTCCAGAGAGGGGTTGAATATCTCAGTGAACACCGGTGCTAGCTGGTCAGCGCAGGCTTTCAGAACCCGACCTGTGATGCCATCTGGTCCTGCTGCCTTCCTGGTATTCACTCTCTTGAATGCCCTCCTCGCGTCATGCTCCGAGATGGTGAACGTGTTCACCTCTCCGGCTCTCTCGGCGTGCACGCTGGTTGTGCCGCTAGCGTGGTTAGCTGCAGCCTCGAAACGAGCGAAAAAGGTATTTAGCTCGTCTGCCAGAGAAGCATCCGCATTCACCATTCTAAAGGGATGGTGTTTTATAGTCCGTTATTGTCCTTAGTCCCTGCCACAGGCTCCTAGAGCCACCATGAAGGCTCAGGCTCCATAGGCTCCTAAAACTTTTAACATGAAGATCGTCTCAGAGCAGCTTCACACAGATCATATGGTGATAAAAAAACACAGATTAAATCATTAGTTCCTGTTTGGTCATCAGACCTGTTTAGGTATGTGTTAGAGAAACCTGCAAGGAACATTCTCACAAGAACATCTCACCTCTTTAACCTGACAGAAACCAGGGATCAAACATCTAACTGAAGATCAGTTCCAGGAGATTATCTTCTTCACAACTGAGCTATTAGAGGAATCCTGACTTGGTCCTGCAGACACGATGTCTAACTCAAATCCATATCAGCTGTTGATGCTTTTTTCAGATTAGACGTCATGTGATGGTGGTGGTGGTGGTGGTGGTGGTGGTAAATGCAGCACGTGGACTCGGACTGTGTGAGGGGAAAAATGTGTCATAAATAAAGACGTTTATAAAACACTATACGTGTTTTATACACATAGGCTGAACGTCTGGAGGAACTAAAAAGGAACAGGTCAGGATTTGTGTTGGTTCTCCAGCTGGAGCTCGGTGCCATGGACAGGGAGGAGAAAGAACAAAGCCGTAGTGACTGAAACAGTGGGGTGGGGAGAGGAGATGAAGTAGAGCTGAACAATTCTCTCCAGAATCTTCACAGAGGAACAGGTCTGTGTCTGAGAGGAGCTCGTTCATTTATCTCAGCCTACTTGTTAAACTAATAATAGCCCAATGACGTGTTCGGAGCAGGAGAAAGGAAGCTGCAGGTCCAGACAGCATGAAGGATGAGGGGCAGGGTGGGTTTCTGTAGAATTCCTCTTGAGAATCTCCTAAGAAACACAAACACTCAGGACACGGGACACGGGACACACACACACACACACACACACACACACACACACACACACACACACACGTCATTTCTGTTTCTCAGAACCTTTTCTTCTTTGTCTCATCAATGGTGAGAGAGAGAGAGAGAGAGAGAGACAGAGAGACATAGAGAGACACAGAGAGAGAGAGAGACATGGAGAGACAGAGAGAAAAAGATACAGAGAGAGATACAGAGAGAGACAGAGAGACAGAGAGACATAGAGAGACACAGAGAGAGAGACATAGAGAGACATAGAGAGACATGGAGAGACAGAGAGAAAAAGATACAGAGAGAGAGACAGAGAGAGATACAGAGAGAGAGAGAGCGAGAGAGACATGGAGAGACAGAGAGAAAAAGATACAGAGAGAGAGAGAGTGAGAGATACAGAGAGAGAGAGAGAGAGACAGAGAGAGAGAGAGAGACATGGAGAGACATGGAGAAAAAGATACAGAGAGAGAGAGTGAGAGATACAGAGAGAGAGAGAGAGAGACAGAGAGAGAGAGAGAGACATGGAGAGACATGGAGAGACATGGAGAAAAAGATACAGAGAGAGAGAGTGAAAGATACAGAGAGAGAGAGGGAGAGAAAGAGGACGGAGGGAAGGAAGGAAGGAGTGTTTGTAGCTCCTGTAACATAATGAGATTTAATTTGATTCATTTTTCTGAAACATGCAAATGATGAAATAAATGGTAGAAACCGCCTGCAGTGGAAGAGAAATAAAACCCAGGAGCATGTAGTTATAGAGAAAAACACTGAGAGATTAACTTCATTACTGTCACACACACACACACACACACACACACACTTTCTGTGACATAACATTAGATTAGATTAGATTAGATTCAACTTTATTGTCATTACACAAGTACAAGGCAGTAAAATGCAGTTCAGGTGTAACCAGAAGTGTTTTCATGAGTCACATAAATAAATTAAATGTATTATAGAATTGAATGGAATACTAATAGAATATAAATCGATTGTTCAGGAGAGAAAATCACATAAGGAAGTTATAAACACACACATGACTGTAATAATGTAATAAAAAGGTTTTATTATTATATTTTTATTTATTATATTGTGAATAGAATTTAACATGTGGATTTGTAAATCACTACATTCTGTTTTTGTTAATTTTACACCGTGTCTTTACTTTATTACATCAGAGTTGTAGATTAATGCGTTTATTCATTCTTTTTATAACAGAAGTGAAAATTCCTTCGAGATCACACTCCATCCTGCTCTTTACTTCCTAATGAGGTGAAGATCTAACAGAAATAAAACATCTGAATTCATTCATACACACCGCGAAGTGTGTGTGTGTGTGTGTGTGTGTGTGTGTGTGGGTCACATGACATCTTGCGACACGCTTCATTAATTATTAACTGGATCTTCAGCTGTTGCTCAGAAGCTCAGAAGAGACGCGTGTTCACACTGGAGACTCCTTCTGTGTTCATCATTATAGAATTAGAACCATGTTCTTCTCCTCCAACACTCACACTGGAGACTCCTTCTGTTCATTAGAGAAGTATAGAAGAAGTGTTGAAAGATTTATGACCAAACTTTTGATGTCACCCATATGAGGATGGGTTCCCCTTTGAGTCTGGTTCCTCTCAAGGTTTCTTCCTCATATCATCTAAGGGAGTTTTTCCTTGCCACTGTCGCCACGGCTGCTCATCAGGGACAAACGCACACCATTCACCTTCACTGTTGTTTTCTGTAAAGCTGCTTTGAGACAATGTCTGTTGTGAAAAGCGCTATACAAATAAACTTGACTTGACTTGACTTGACTTGACTATAGAATCAGCTTCTCCTCACAGGGGCTCTGATCTGCTCATCAGGAGCAACACTTTGAACATTGTACAAAATTTCTACATTCTTCAATCAGCGCTGGATTTCTGTACAGATGTTTTGTTTTGTTTCTGTTTAAACTTCACAAATAAACAGAAATGAATTGATGATGAAAAACTCGAATCCTGAAGTGTGTAGTGACTCGTTTACAAGCCCCGAGTGTTCATTATACACACACACACACACACACACGCGCGCGCGCATTTCGTTTAAATGATTATTTGTATAAAAACGTGAACAAACGGAAAGAAGAAGAAACCTGATGTTTTTCCTCTGCGCTGTAATTCAGCTTTTACCAAATTCTACTGTTTATTTCTCAACTGCGTGTGTTTAAGTGTGTGTGTGTGTGTGTGTGTGTGTGTGTGTGTGTGTGTGTGTGTGCGCGCGCCTGCGCCTGCGCCTCCGCGCGTATGGCAAGCCAAAAGGGTCAGAATTACGCCTTAGTTTAAACGCGTTAACATTCAAAACATTATAAGCGTTAATATTTTAAACAGTAAAATCCGCCGTTGTGATCACAAAAGCCGTAAAAAAGCGCTCGAGTAATACGTAAATGACGCCGTATTTGACGCTGTTTGGTGTACAAGAAAAGCGCCGCTTTTCACGCGCTTCATATTGTCGAGTGACGGTGTAAAAAACGGTGTTTTGGTTGCACAGCACGCGCGCGTCTTTTACGGCGTTTTTATTCTAGTATAATGAGTCACCACCCGTTAATTTCCAAAGCCAGTAATATTGAACTGTTCTCATCCAATCAACGATGATCAGAAGCAGACCGCACCAATTCAGCACAGATCATTTGTGATAATCCAATAATTCCTACGAGTTCTTTTCCATTCAATAAGAAGAAAAATCCAGTTCGCTTGAAAATGAACAGAAGAAACGTAATTTTACACTGCAAGCGAACATTAAAGCGGGTAAAAGTAAATAAGATTTTTGCAGCGTCAAAAAGTGACAATTCCTGCTGCCAGTTGGTGGCGCTATAACCAGCATTCTTAAATCAGCTTTCTTCTCTAAACATAATCCTAAGGCTTCATGTACTTAATGTACACAGAAGTTATTAGCAATTTCCTGTCCTTTTATTCGCCATCAGTGTTTGCCACAGCTGAACAACCAGGGCTGATCCTCACTGAAGTCCTAATGCCTGCAGATTCCAACCTGGCTGCTGATTTTGATGCATTTCTGAGTATTTTAAGACCCCAAAAGTGCCCAAACTGTGGAAGGGTGTAAAAAATCCCCTTTTTAGCATAGAAACTTTAAAAGTGGGTTGTCTAGGTGCTCTCACTCTGCACCTTCTCTGACCGATCGGTCCACCACCACTTGAATTACAGAACATCTCAAAGCTTTATAAAATAAATAAATAAATAAATAAATTATTATATACAACTGCAATCAGAAATATTCACCCCCTCACCTCAATAGACAAAACACAGTGATGTTGATGCAAGATAATGAAAAAAACAAAAACAAAAAAATGTGTGAAATAACAAACAATATTTATTGCTACATATTTGAGTTGTTTTGACAACAGAAGTCGACTTAACTTTGAAGTTCAAATGAAAATTGTGAGTCTTGTAGCACATGAGCATGTGCAGTATTATTCAACCCCCAGCTTCAGTACCTTGTGGAGCGCAATTTAGTTTTTATAACTTCTAACAAGCGTTTTCGATAAGTGCTGACAAGCTTCTTCCACCTCTCGATTGGAACCTTTGCCCGTTCTTCACGTGCAAAAGCCTCTAACTCAGTGATGTTTGACGGCTTCCGTGCTGCAACTGCCTTCTTCAAATCCCACCAAAGATTTTCAATTGGATTTAAATCTGGTGACTGAGAAGACCACTCCAGGACACTCCAGCATCTTTTCCCCAACCAAGCTTTGGTTGATTTGGAGGTGTGCTTTGGATCATTGTCTTGCTGGAAGATCCAATGATCACCAAGGTTTAATTTGTCAACAAAAGGCATCACGTTCTTCTTCAAAATGACCTGGTATTTCGGGGAATCCATGATGCCAGTTCCTGCAGCAGAAAAACAGCCCCACATCATTATTGACCCTCCACCGTGCTTGACCATGGGGATGGTATTCTTCTGGTCATAAGCCTGATTTTTTGCACGCCAGACATACCGCTGGTCCATATGTCCAAAAAGTTCCAGTTTGTTTTCATCAGTCCATAGAACTATCTCCCAGAACTCTGTAATTTTATCCAAATTCCTCCTGGCATATTCTAGTCGACTCCTGATGTTCTTTAAGGTCAAGAGTGGAGTGCGGCCATGAAGTCCTTGATTATCCAGTGCACGTCTTCTAGTTGCCACTGAAGCACTTGTACCAGCCTTCATCATGTCATCCTGTAGCCGTCTTGCAGTCACACTGGGGTTTATCTTAGCTGTCCTGACTAAGTTGCTAAGGGCCCTTGATGAAATTGTGAGCTTTCTTCCACGGCCAGGCAGGTTTGCAGCTGTTCCACAAGTTTTAAACTTCCTTATAACGCTCCCAATGGTGTCTGTTGGAATGTTAAATCTTTTGGAAATCTTCTTATACCCAAAGCCCTTCAGATGTGATGAAATAAATCTCTCTTGAAATGATCTGATTTTAATGAGAAAACATTACCAAGTCACGTTTTCATATTTAAAGTCTCCCTGTACATTCTTACAATGCAAAGGAAATGCAAATGTCCTAATCATGTCATTGGGTACATATTTATCAGATCAGGAACTTCCCAGTTTATTGAGGACTTGAGTTGATCTTTATTACAGTAGTTGAAATATCAGATCCGACACTCTGTATTAAACATAACAAAGTGGTCATTCTGGTGTCTGAATAAAGATTTTACTCCAAGCTAGATGATGCAGGTAAACCTTGAATTTCAATACGATATAATAATATAGTCATAGGCTTGTATTTTAATAAACATTTTATAACCCAAAAGATTTACGGTGCAAAATTCTTGTTATTTACTTTTACCCGCTTTAATGTTCGCTTGCAGCGTAAAATTACGTTTCTTCTGTTCATTTTCAAGCGAACTGGATTTTTCTGCTTATTGAATGGAAAAGAACTCGTACGAATCTCTTGTGTACTAAACGGCGTCATTTAAAACTAAACGTACGTATTTCTCGCGCGCTTTTTACGGCGTGTGCGATCACGACGGCGTATTTAACGGCGCCAACACTGTTTTAAATATTAACACTTAGAATGTTTTGAATGTTAACGGGTTTAACCTAAGGCGTAATTCTGACCCTTTTGGCTTGCCATACGCGCGCGCGTGTGCGTGTGTGTGCGCGTGCGCGTGCGCGTGCGACTCCAGAGGGATCCTGACCAAACGTCCATATGTGACGAGCTGGGAGTGAGAACGTTTTGTCGTCTCCATCCTGATCTCCTCCCTCCTGATCTCCTCCCTCTATTTTAAATCCAGATCGTATCGCTGAAGTTCTTCACTCCTCCAGAAGCCGAGCAGCACGCGCCCAGCGGAATCTCCGTGCAGGGAAACATCATGAGCAGCGAGAATCACGAGAACCTCAGGCTGGTTTACCTCCTGACAGGAGGGTGTGGATTTCTGGGGCAGCACCTGCTGAATGTTCTTCTGGAGAAAGAAGACAATGTGAAAGAGATCCGGGTCTTCGATAAGCACATCGACCCCAGCCTGGTGGACCTCAGCACAGGTGAGGGGGGCAGGAGATTTGGCTTTGGGGGGACACGGTCATTCATGTACAGGGGGGGTGAGAGGACACCATTATCTTCTACACCTTTAATGTGTATAAAGATTGTTCACCTGGAGAGCTTTCTCTCTGGGTCAGAGATGTTTGGGTTCAGAGATGATGGTACCACTCCAACGACAGGTAGCGTTTTGGTAGCCTTTCTCATGAAAAAGCTGAAGTGGAGAATAAACTGGAGAACTTTGAACTCTTGGCTAACAGAATGTAAGAGCAGAACTAGTTCTTTGAGGGATCACTTGAAAACCTCAGACATGTTGGTGCTGGAAGAACACCTGGAGAAGGTGATTGTGGGGGCTTTTCCTGGAAGTGAGGGGTGTTTATGCGTCTATACATGGATGTATTTTCGTACCATCAGATGTTACACATTCAAACCCCCCAAAAAAGGGTAACGTTTACGTTTCTCCCGTTTTCCCTTTTCAGATAAACATCAGAACAACAAATTATTTCATGTAAATCATCATTTCCTTTAATCTTCAACTCACAGATTTAAAAGGGACAAAATCATGACGAACATTTATATTGATCATTTCTTTCTTTGGTCTGATGTTAAAAGCGCTGAATTAATGAGATGAAACAGTTGAGTCTAAAAATAAAGTCTTTAAATTGATGGTTGATAATAAAGCTGATGTTTCAGAGCTGCACCACTGCGACCACACCGTCGGGTTTCAACCAGTTTCAACCAGCGTGTGTGAAAACGACTCTCGGAATTTACTCGTACAATCACTGTAGAATTGGATGAGATGAAATGAGATCTGATATAAATATATAATTAAACCTGTTACAGGAGCATGAAGGTGCAGTGCATAAGTACACTTCAAGGCTCTTCTCTGTTCTGGCACCGAGGTGGTGGAATGAACTTCTCCTAGATGTCCGTACAGCAGAGTCCCTGATTATCTTCAAGCGACGGCTGAAGACCTTCATCTTCCTGAAACACTTAAATTAGCACTTTCCAAGTTTGTAGAATTCCAGAGTTATATTGATATGAAGTGTGTAATCTGGTGTACAGTGTAGATTTATTCATTACTACAGACTCACAGCACTTTAGAACATCGCTCTGGATAAGAGCTTCTGCTACATGCTGTAAATGTAAATGTTACAATAATAATGTATGAGGTGCAGTTGTGAAGATAAACACAGAAGGTGGTGAAACACACACTTACTTACATAGTGTTCCTGAAGATATCTTCTCTGCTCTGATCTGATCTCCATCTGATCCAAACCTCCATCAGATCTGCTGAACGCTAAGAACCAACAATCTGCTGCCACCAGATCATGTGTGTGTGTGTGTGTGTGTGTGTGTGTGTGTGTGTGTGTAAAACACACAGAAGTCTTCTGTAGTCTGTGTTAATCTGCAGCTGCAGCAGATTGGTGTAGTTTACAAGCCTGTGGGTGGTCTGCTGCTGTGAAGTTCAGCTCCTGCTCCTCCTGTAGAAGTGTGAAGGTGGAGAGGAAAGACTTTTGTCCTCGGTGATGTTGATTGCTCTGTTGGTGTTTCTGGAGCGGTAGATCCTATGCAGTGTTGGTAAAGCTGTTCCAGCGATGGTTCAGGCAGCTGTAGAACATTATCATCATAAGAGGTGAGAGGGAGAGATGAGGTGAGATGTGTGTGATAAGATGTGAGAGTAAGAGATGAGATGTGAGCTTGGTGGTGTTGAAGAGGTGCTGGATGATTGTGGAACTACTGCAGGAGTGATGAGGGAGACAGATAGAAAGGTTCTTGGTGTAACATCTGGAAATAGAAAGGAAGTTAGAGTAATAAAGGATGGAGATGGAAATGTGTTGACTAGTGAGGAGAGTGTGTTGAGAAGGTGGAGGGAGTATTTTTAACAGCTGATGATTGAGGAAAATGAGAGAGAGAGAAGGTTGGATGGTGTGGAGATGTGAAGCAGGATGTAGATAGGATTAGTAAGGAGGAAGTGAGAGCAGCAATTAAGAGGATGAAGAATGGAAAGTCGGTTGGACCAGATGACATACCGGTAGAAGCGTGGAGATGTTTAGGAGAGATTCAGTGGAGTTTTTACCCAGATTGTTTACCAGGATTCTGGAAGGTGAGAAGATGCCTGAGGAATGGAGAAGGAGTGTGCTGGTACTGATCTTTAAGAATAAGGGAGATGTGCAGATCTGCAGTAACTACAGGGGAATTAAGTTGATCAGTCACACCATGAAGTTCTGGGAAAGAGTAGTGGAAGCCAGGTTGAGAGAAGAGGTGACCATCTGTGAGCAGCAGTATGGTTTCATGCAGAGGAAGAGCACCACAGATGAATTATTTGCTTTGAGAATGTTGATGGAGAAGTATAGAGAAGGACAGAAGGAGTTGCATTATGTGTTTGTGGATTTAGAGAAAGCGTACGA
>NC_139590.1:745333-750333 GCF_946808225.1 Silurus aristotelis
ACAGGAGGGTGCTGACTATGCAAGCTTTGTATACTGCCATCTTTGTTTGAGTTGAGCTTAGGGTTTTCCCAGACACGAGTGGTCAGCCGTCCTAGAGATGTTGTGGCCTTGCCGATGCGTTTGTTGATTTCGGTACCTAAGGACATGTCGCTGATGGTGGAGCCCAGGTAGGTGAACTGGTGGACCACTTTAAGTTCGTAATTGTCGATGGTGATGACAGGTGATATATCCACATCTTGGCCCAGCACGTTGGTCTTCTTCAGGTTGATGGTTAGACTGAAGTCTTTACAGGCCTGGGAGAATCTGTCCATCAGACACTGTAGATCTTGTTCATCTGCAAAGAGCATGTCTCTAATGATGATCTCGTGTACCTTGGTTTTTGCTCTGAGTCTTGCGATGTTGTAGAGTCTGCCGTCTGATCGTGTATGCATATACACCTCTTTGGTGGAATTCCCAAAAGCATGTTTTAAAAGAAGGGAGAAGAAGATTCCGAAGAGGGTTGGAGCAAAGACACAACCTTGCTTCATGCCGCTTTTGATGTCAAATGATTCTGACTTGCTGCCATCGTACTGAATGGTTGCCTTCATGCCGTCATGAAAAGATCTAATCATGCTGTGAAGCTTCGGGGGGCATCCGATCTTCAGAAGGAGCCCATCCGGACTAACTAGGTCAAAGGCTTTGGTAAGGTCTATGAAGGCGACGTAGAGGGGCTTATGCTGTTCCCTACACTTCTCCTGAAGTTGGCAAAGGGAGAAGATCATGTCCACTGTAGAACGTTCTGCTCGAAAGCCACATTGGGACTCAGGGTAGACATGTTCTGCCAGCTGTTGAAGGCACACCAACAGCACTCTTGCATACAGTTTGCCCACGATGAACAAGAGGGAAATGCCTCTATAGTTGTTGCAACCGCTCCTGTCACCTTTGTTTTTGTACAGGGTGACGATTTTGGCATCTCTCATGTCTTGTTGCTCACACCCTTCTCTCCAACACTGACAGAGGATGTTAAATAAAGGCTGCAAAAGGGTGGACTTGCAGTGCCTGATTAGGTCTGGGGGGGATACCATCATTCCCCAGGGCTTTGCTGCAGGCTAAACTGTTAATAGCCTTACTGAGTTCTGCCAGTGTTGGTTTGGTGTCTAATTTCTCCATGATGGGCAGAGGATCGATGATGTCCAATGCTGAGCTGACAACAATGGTCTCTCTGGAGTAGAGCTCTGAATAGTATTCCACCCATCTCTCTATCTGCTTGTTTTTGTCAGTGATCACCTCTCCGCAGCTGTTTTTTAGAGGTGCAGTTTTGCTCTGAGTTGGTCCAAGAGCTTTCTTGATGCCCTCATACATGCCCCTGGTGTTGCCTGTTGCTGCTGCCTTTTGAATGTCATGACTGAGCTCCTGCCAGTACTCATTTGCACTTCTTTTTTCTGTCTGCTGTAATTTGCTCCTGGCTGATCTAAGTGCTTTAAAGTTTTTCCCATCTGGTGAGCGCTTATATTCAGCAAAGGCGGCATGCTTTGCTTCAATAACAGGAGTCAGCTCAGCAGACATGGCTTCAAACCAGTCACAGTTCTTAGATGTCTTTCTCCCATAGGTAGCAAGAGCTGATTTCTGAATTGCCTCACACAGGTGATTCCATGATGCAGATGCAGTGTTGCATATGTAGCCTGCAGAGAGAGCATCGGCAAGAGTCTTTGTGAATACCTCAAGCTTCTCTGGATGTTGCATCTTTGATGTGTCAATGTGTGTCTTTTTTTCTTGTTTGGTGGAGTGGAGTTTTTTTGGTAGCAGTTTGATCTTGCAGCGTACCAGTGAATGATCAGAGTCACAGTCAGCACTGTGATATGAGCGAGTGAGAAGCACATGCTTGAGGCCTGTTCTTCTGACAAGGACCAAATCGAGCTGGTGCCAATGCTTGGAATGAGGGTGGCACCAAGACACTCTGTGTTGTGGCTTTGTCTAAAAAATAGGAGTTGGTTACGCAGAGGCCATAATAAGAGCAGAGATCTAACAGGCGCTGCCCGTTCTCTTTATCTTGCCAACTCCGAAATAATCCAAGCAGGAAGGCCAAGAATTATGGTCTGCACCTACTCTGGCATTGAAGTCACCAAGAAGGACGAAGTGTTTGTTGCTTTTGATATTTTTGATGGCGTCATTCAGACTGGTGTAGAACTTGTCTTTTGCCTCAGGTGTGAAGGTCAAGGTTGGGGCATAAGAGCTGATGAGTGTAACTGGTCCCGCAGATGTATGGAGACGGAGACTTAGCAGGCGTTCTGATCACTTGTCACTGGGTTAAACCATTTCCAGCAAGGTGTTCCTCACTGCATAACCTACTCCGTGCTCTCTACGTTCCTCAGCGCTCTTACCTTGCCAGAAAAAAGTGTAATCTTTCTCCTTCGGAAATCCTGATTCAACCAGGCGTGTTTCTGGAAAAGCGGATATGTCTACCTTCAGTCTCAGTAGCTCGTTGTTGATAATCGCTGTCTTTCTTACGTCACTGATGTTCGGGAGGTCGTCAAGTCCGGTTGTCATGGTTCGGACATTACAACATCCCAGATAAAGGACTGATCTCTTTTTGTTTTTTTTTTCCTTTTATTATTATTATAATTATAATAACAGAGATTGCGGTCTGCTTGTCGGGTTTCCTTATCCCCATGCACCTAATGAGGAAGGCAGACCGTGGCGGGACAGCACTTTACTGGCTGGGGGCTGCCCAGCTTGAGGCGGGCGGTAGCTGCCCAATGAGATACAAAGATCTCTCCCACCGTCAGAAGCAGCCCCTGACGCCACACTCTACGCCAATCAAGCATTGTGTAGCTTATAACCAGTAAACTGCTGCTCCCTATGTTGTTTGGACGCTGAAAGGCGAGGCTGGAGTGTCCTCTCCAGGGCGTTATCCTGGGCAAGATGCTATGGAAGACCAGCTGTTGCCCAAGTAGCGGATCCCCCCTTCTCCACGGCACTGATTGATCCAACAGAGCGGCAGAGCCGATACTGTTTGGGACCAGCGCTGTAGCAGGAGTTGCCAGTGTGAGATTGTGTACAACCACACCCTGCCTATGGGACTCCAGCTCCAGTAAAGGAGTAAACCTTGAGAAGATATACTGTAATATAGTGAGATATGAGATAAATGTGAGATATGAGACAGTAGTGAAAAAGATGTGAGATATTAGGGCAATGTAAGATATATATGAGATATGTAATAAATATGACTAAGATCTGAGATAAATATGTGCGATATGAGATAGATAGATGTGAGATTTGAGATGAATGTGAGATAGGTGAGATATAAGCTAAATGTGAGATATGAGATAAATGAGAGAGATGTAAGATATAGGATAATAGTGAGATGTATGTGAGAAAGATGTTTGATGAGATAAATACGAGATATAAATTAATAAGATGGATGTGAAATATGAGATAAATGTAAGATATATTTGATATATGAGAGAAATTCCCTCAGGTCTCTGATCTCGGAAATCCTTTTCTTATAATGAAATTGTTTGATATTCCAGTGAAGCTTCTGTAGTGAGTTCAATGATCTCAGGGTTCTGTGGTTTGTCTCTGGTCTGCAGGAACTGAGAACGTGATTAAGGCATGTCAGGAGCTCGGGATTCAGCAGCTGGTCTACACCAGCAGTATGGAGGTGGTGGGACCCAACGTGAAGGGAGATACCTTCATCAGGTGAGTTTATAATAATAATTATATAATGTACCTCATTCCAAATTTAGTCTTCATTTGATGTTATTATAATCTCTTCTGGAAAGATGTTCTACTAGATTTTGTGGAGATTCATTCAGCTACAAGTGTGTGAGTAAAGTCAGGTACTGATGTAGGTGAGGTGAGGAGGCTTGGGGTGCAGTCAGCATTCACATTCATCCCAAAAGTGTTCAATAGGGTTTTTAGCAAAGATCTTTCACATCTTCCAACCAAAGGAAAGCAGATCTTTAATAGAGCTGGAACAGGTTTGGGTCTCCTAGTGAAGGAAGAAATGTCATGCTTCTGCACCCAAAGACATCTAACACAATTGTGTGTCTGCGCAACAGATTGTTAAAGAACCACATGTGGCTGGAAATGTGAGGTGTCCTGATACTTTAATGTATATATTGATAAAGCAGAGGTTGGAGGTGTGATTTGATGTCCGAGATGATGTTCTGGAGGATGAATTTGACCAATCACAATTAAACAGTACAGTGATGTAACAGTATTTAATGGAGGAGGAGGAGGAAAATCTGGAAGCATAGCGATGATGAAGAACAAAAACCGTTCTGACTGAAGGAATTCCTCAATCCTGGAAATAGGAAAATTGGAAAAGCAGCAAAATGAAATATATTCTTTCCAGACTGAAGAAAAATCTGAAACCTTTTGCCCTCCATCTGTCTGTGTCTCCTTCTCTGCCTTCTTCTCTTCCCCTTTCCTCCGTTTTCCCTTAGTGCTTAATTCTCCCAGGGGTACGAGGCAGATTAAATGTCTTGGGCACGTGGCTGAGGACTGAAACACATGTCTGAAAATATTCCAGCTGCATTTTCAGTGACATCTCAACCTAATGAGATAATCACATAGCAGAGCACGGCCCATGCTGTGACATTGTGTGATTTAACTCTGATTTAACTCTGTGATCTTTGGACTGGAGGAGAACCTCGGAGGAGCATTTTGGTGTTTGAACTGTAATTGAATCTTCAGATGATATTTAATAATGAGAAGTGTTCGGGGTGATGATGATAATGATACACTGCACTCCAGTAACCCCGCTGTGGAACTGCAAAGCTATGTTCGGAATGCTTCAGGACCGGTTCCAGAAAACACATGGACCTGTCTGTTTATCTTACAGAAGATATCTGTGTCTTTAGAGTGATCAACTCAGACAAGTGTGTAATAAACACACTTCTACACACTTACGTTAATAATATACACTGCAAATGTTTGTACACAAGATTTGTTCTCCTGGCTTCCATGTTATAATGAACTCTTCTGGGAAGGCTTTCCAGTAAAGGTGTGGCTGTTGG
>NC_139590.1:755333-770333 GCF_946808225.1 Silurus aristotelis
GATTTACGGTGAAAACCACCATCTGATGAAGGAGTTCTACATGATGGGAGTTCGCACCGGAGGCTGGCTCATCAGAGGAGTTCCACAAAACACTGAGCACGGGCGCGTTTACGCAGGTACATAGAGAATAGAGAATAGACACCACTGTGCCAGTATTTGGGTTCAGAACCTTTATAGGCAGCTCATGTTCTGCTCTTTGACGCCCTAAAGAATGAAAATCTCCTCCTCAACACTCTGATCTGCATTCCTGAAGATCTGATCAACACTGAGATCTCTCTGAAACATCTCATCTTCGTGACTCGGATTCGAAAGAGTCAGCATGAAAAACAGTAAACCGAGAGATGTTTATCGCTCATCATCTCTTCCAAATCAATTCTCAAAATCACACATGATCCACAGTATTTATTTTTTTCCTCATTACAGGGTTACAGAATACATTTATTCTTCTCACTCTGTAGTTCACTGCGTTGTGTTTTCTCTGAGCACCTAAAAAAATAATCTTCATCAGGAACACATCAGATCTCACCCTGTGTCCTCGTTCTTCAGGACAGATCTTACACTACGTCCTCGTTCTTCAGGACAGATCTTACACTACGTCCTCGTTCTTCAGGACAGATCTTAAACTACGTCCTCGTTCTTCAGGACAGAACTTACACTACGTCCTCGTTCTTCAGGACAGATCTTACACTACGTCCTCGTTCTTCAGGACAGATCTTACACTACGTCCTCGTTCTTCAGGACAGAACGTCTTGTTTACGCTGTGTGTATTGTGTAACCCAGTAATTCTGTGTGTGTGTGTGTGTGTTGTTGTGGACAGGAAACGTGGCGTGGATGCACCTGTTAGCGGCGCGGGCGTTACGTGAGCATCCCGAGCGTCTCGGGGGTGAGGTGTACTACTGCTATGACGACTCTCCCTACAAGAGCTACGACGAGTTCAACATGCAGTTCCTGTCTGTGTTTAAGTTCCGCTCTCTTCACATGCCGCTGTGCGTTCTCTGGATGCTCGCCTGCTTTAACGAGCTGCTGCGCTGGCTGCTGAAGCCCGTGTGCTCCTTCACGCCCATCCTGAACCGCTACACGCTCGCCATGGCCTGCACCTCCTTCACCGTCCGCTCCGACAAGGCGCTACGTCACTTCAGCTACCGCCCGCTGTACGACTGGCAGCAGTGCAGGTCTCGCACGCAGAGCTGGGTAGATACCTTCCCTCTGAAAAACAAGGACGCCTGAGGAGATGCTGAAGGGGGAGGAGCATCAGGAGACACGGCGATGCACAGACACACGATAATCACCTCATTTAATCATCATCTTCTTCATCATCATCATCATTATCATTATTACAACCAATCACAGCATTTATCCCTCTAACCAGCACGACGTGTTAAACCTCCAACCCACATCCAGATCCAGAATCTGGAAAAGGAAACGGGAGATAAAAAAAAGGAAAGAAGGAAAATAGGGCAAGATGGAGAAAGGAAGGAAGGAATGGTGAGAGGGACAGAGAGAGGAATGGTTGAAGGAAGAAAAATAGAAAGATAGGAGGGAGAGAGGAAAAAATTAGGGAAGGGGACAGAGGGAGGGAGGGAGAGAGGAAGGATGAATGGAGGCAAAGGAAAGATGGCTAAAGGAAGGATGATGAAAAGGTAGGAAGGGAGAGAAAAGGTGGGACAGGAGAAGGGGACAGGGAGGAAGGAAAGGGATGGAAGTATGGAGAGAGGATAGAAGGAAGAAATGAAGTGATAGAGAAAGGAGGGAAGGAGAGAGAAAAGAAGGGAGGAATGGATAGAGGGAGGAAGGGAGGGTGGAAGAGCAGATTTAAGGCTAAAGGAAAGGGAGGATTAAAAAGAATGGAGGGACGGTAGAAAAAAATTTGAGAAAGAAAAGAAAGAGAAAAGAAGAGCAGGACTGATCACAGGTCGTGTTTTTGTTACTTTAATTCTGCCATGTGTTAGCATTAGCGTTAGCATTAGCGTTACCGTTAGTAGTAGTGTTATTTATAGCACCATTGTTAGCTTTAGTGTTTCCGTTAGCATTATTGTTACTATTAGCATTAGTGTTAGTGTTAGCATTAGTTATTGCTAGCGTTAGTGTTAGCTTTAATACAGTGTTATTGTTATCGTTGTGTCTCGTAGTCACACATGAGAAAAAGGAAAAGGAATTGACGAGAACAGATTTACAGATTTTGAGGAACACGGTGCTGTTTGGTTCTGCACTCTAATCGCTCAGAAGGTTTCCCTCAGGGTTCAGTAGGAGGACCGGGTTTGACACGACGCAAGCTATTTCATAATTAAGCTATTTTAATTTCATTACAAGTATTTTGTTCAGGAGAAGCAGTTTGGTCTCAGATGGAACGTTTTCTGGAGAACTCACTTCTTGCTAACGTTTCTTTGCTATACTCACGTGTGTTAGCATTAGCATTACTTGTCTTTTTGCAGACGTTAACAGTAAAGTTTCCATATCAGAGACAGTATTTACACTTTTTATACTCTAAAGAGAGAAAAATAACCCCTCCAGCTCTCACGACGTCTTTCTCTCCTTCCGTATTATTCAACCACTTTACTAACAGTCATTCGAACGTCCATTGTTTGTCTCGGCAAAAAGTCGAATGCTGGAGAAAAACGTATTTATTACTCAAATTTATCTGTAATTGAAGCGATTACGTAATTACATGAATATTTATTTTCAGAATGTAAAAGTATTTTAGGAGCATTAAAGTGCAATAAATGATCTACTTTTGTGTGTCCTGTTTAAAACCTGCAAATATTAAAATCCATCTACATCAGACCTGGTCAAACTACGGCCCGCGGCCACATCCAGCCCTTTGTACGTCCCTGTCCGGCCCGCGTGAGGCCATTCATAAATTACAGGGATGCACCGAAAATATTCGGCGTAAATGCCTAAATCACCGAAACAACACGGCAGAAACACAATTGTAAAGACGCAATAAAAAGCGCAGCAGCACACGGTTATCTGGATAAGAGCAACATGTCTGCGGTGTGAGGAGAGCGATTTACAAAACATGCAATGCTGAAATTTTAAGAGGGGGTGTATCTGCAAAAAGTTTCTCCACATCGGGTTTAATTTATCACCTGAAATCCAAACATCCCGATTGCCTTCTAATTATGAGAAGAACGCGGCGCAGAAAAGTAAAGTCAATCCGAGCATGCGCACTCCGTCTGTAGAGGACGTTTTTGAAAAGGCAGGAAAGTTTTCCAGTGATGGTGCCAAGGCAAAAGGCATAACACAAACAATCATGGAATTCATTGCCTTAGATCAGTGGTCTCCAGTGGATCAGTGGTCTCTAGTGGATCAGTGGTCTCCAGTGGATCAGTGGTCTCTAGTGGATCAGTGGTCTCCAGTGGATCAGTGGTCTCTAGTGGATCGACGGGTTGATCTTTGAAACATTCCCCGTGGATCCCAAAAATTATAATTATTATAGATTTGTTGTATAGGACTTGATGTTGATATCCCTTGATGCATACTTGAGGCACCGATGAGACTCTGTGGGATGGTCTGTTCAGTGGTGGCACCCTCTGCCACACTACTCCTCAGTCCTTCCTTCTCCTGAGGTTGCTCCTTCTCATAACTCAGTATACTGAGGCACCGCTAAGACTCTGTGGGATGGTCGACTGAGTGATGGCACCCTTTGGGTTGTCAAGTGGGTGCAGTATAATATATTTTCCAACACTATAATATAATATTATTTATTACACGGCTCTTCTTAATGCTGTAGATTAGATCGTTCCATTCACTTGAATGGGCTTCCAAACGTTCAGTGGTCAATTATTTTCCCAATAATCGACCGCTGCCTGTCTGTCAATACTTTGAATGGTAACAAATAAATAACAATAATTTATAATAATAAATGAAACACGTTTGTAGTTGATTTATTTTTTGAACTGCAATGCAGTGATTTTAGTGAGGTTTGTACAAACTTATAGCCAGAAATACAATGGTTCTAATAATTGACACAATCTTTTTTCTCGGTGTTTCGGTTTTAGCCGTGGGTTCTGCATTTTTGGTTTTTGGTTTCGGGCAAGAATTTTCATTTCGGTGCCTCCCTAAAATATTATCGTTGGTGTGGCACTCTGACACAATTCAGGTTTCTCATGTGGCCCCTTGTAAAAATTAACCCCTTATCTACATCCTAAAACATGATGGAATAGACAAGGTTGTTTGTTTTCCTGTTCAGCAGGAAAAGGAAAGGTATGTGCTGCGTTTGTTTGGGTTTTATGTGTTTAGTCACTGGTTCAGAATAAACGGAAATTAAAGCCCCAAAGCAACAAGCAGCTCAGATACACACCAAATAACGTTCTGAAAAAGAGCACAGACAGACTGAAGATACATTTACTGTATATCTACTGTGTGTGTGTGTGTGTGTGTGTGTGTGTGTGTGTGTAATCCTGACTGTCAAAAATATTTTGATGGGAATCCCAATTGTTTTTATTGAGTCATCTCACCCATAAGCGTGAACTCCCATATGACTCATTGCCATAAAATTAAAAATAGATTTTGAGCAGCGTCTCTGACACTTTTCAGACTCATGAATCACAATTTACACAATAATAAACAACTTTGATGTTCACCCGACCATCAGATCGCTTTGTGCTTCTTTTACAACATCTTATTCCACATTCAGTCTCCATGTGCTGTTATAATGAGCTCCACTCTTCTGGGAAGATGTTCCACTAGATTTTGTGGAGCTTCATCCAGCTCCAAGGGTGTAAATAAAGCCAGGTATTAATGTAGAAAAGCAGATCTTCATGGAGCTGGCTTTGTGCACAGGGGCATTGTCACGCTGGAACAGGTTTGGGTACAACTGTGTTTGGGGGAGAGGTACATGTTGCTGAGAAAGTCAGGTGTCCCAATACTTTTGGTGTGTGTGTGTGTGTGTGTGTGTGGGGACATTAAAATCATATTTCGAAAAAAATGACTCATTACTCCTGCGTTTCTTGGAAGTTTAAAATTAGTGCTGAAATTCCTCCACAGGAACCAGTCAGCCAGAAACACGTGTGGGCTCAGATTCTGGATTGTGATTGGCCCAGAGGGTGATGATTAATTCTCTGTACCAGGTACAGAAGCTCTGACAGCAGCACGGGTTTATGCTGAAACACTCCATCGTATGGAAGGAGTCTCCAGTGTGAGCGCAGTGTGTGTCTTTAAATCACTCAGTAAAGTGGATCACTATTTAGAAATAGCATCAAGTCCACACTTATTTCTATTTATTTCCCTGAAATTGATCTGAGTAGATCAGGAAATTCATCTCTAAAGCTTGAAGTGTGGAAGTGTGTATGTCGTGTCGCTGATGCTCACTCGAGATGTTCCCAGGGTGGTCGCCTGATCTGTCACGTCACATATTTACATACTTTCCTAACATGTCACGTTTTGTTTTTCACACACACACACACACACACACACACACACACACACACACACACACACACACACGACAAATTGTTATTTATCTTAAGTAGCAGTCTAATGTACCATAGATTAAGTGTAGATTTGTTCATTGATGGAGACTCAAAGCTCTTCTGTACGTCACTCTGGACACAGACGTCTGCAAAAATGCCACAAACGTAAATGTCAAAAAGCTCAAAAAAGACACTTCCTGATTTTCGGAGAATTGCTAACAGTATTTCATAACTTTCTGGCATGCAGTCATTTATAACTCAAGTAAATGAAATGTTGAAAACGCACACACACACACACACACACACACACACACACACACACACACACACACAGTAAATGGAATATATTGGTTTAGAATGGTGATCCTCGCATGTATACGTTTTTTCCTTGAATCAGAGACGTCACAAGTCTTGTGTTTTTAAAACATTATTTGATGTCTTGATTTCTCTCCTTTTACTCCTGAGCACATGAACTACCTGATACTACTATCTTTAGTGTCTAAAGATATCCTTCGCACAGACATTTGTCTCATGACACACATATTTGAGATGTTTCTGCCAAGCATTCATGCACGTTTTCACCTTCGGAGAAAAATACGTCAATACCAGGAGGAAATTCTTCTACTTTATTTATTTCTTTACAGTCTCTCTCTCACACACACACACACACACACACACACACACACACACACACACTCACAGGACTGGTTCTAGACATTTGAAGACTTGAGGCAAAGTTGATATTTGGGGCCCGTGTTCTTCTTCCCTACAAAGCCTCATCTGTGCACCTGTAAATACACTCATTCACTGAGCTACAAGGGATTCAGTAAAGCCAGGAACTGATGTAGGTGAGGTGAGGAGACCGGGTGTGCAGTCAGCGTTCACATTTCTCCCTAAAAATGTTTATAGTAGGAGATCATCCACACTCATTCAACCCATGGAATGCAGATCTTCATGGAGCTGGCTTTATGCAGGTTTGAGTCTTCTGGTTCAATTGAAGGCTAAATTTACACTCATACATGATGACAGCTCACATACCTGCACCAGGAGCTCTGCTTTCTTTGCTTAGCTGCTCAGCTGTTTCTCTATGCAGCCCCTGAGTGACGCTGCTTTCAGGTCAGGATGCAGAAACGTTGGATTTTTGTCCATCACTTTGATCTCTTCATGCATTCAGAGAGTGCATTTAAATGCTGATATTAACTGGTTCCACATCACAGCTACTTATATCAGGACAAAGAGCCCTGACTTACGCTGTCCATCTTGATTGGAGAAATAATGTATAGGTTTGTTATGGTTATAAAGGCCCTGCCATCCAAACCCAAAGTCCCGCCTCCAAGCCAGAAAACCAAGACGATAACCTGCTCTGCCATTCGCTATCTGACTACCATTTAGCTGCAAAGTCTCTGATCAAAGAAAAAACTTCCCAATACATCACATCATATCCATCAAAGACAGCAAATGCTTCCTATTGAGAGTGAGAGGTATAATCACAGCCCCCTCACACCCCAGCCAGCGTCTGTTTACCCCTCAACACTACAGGAGTCTTCCCTGTTACACTCGCAGACTCATCTACATTTACATTTACAGCATGTAGCAGAAGCTCTTATCCAGAGCGATGTTCTAAAGTGCTGTGAGTCTGTAGTAATGAATAAATCTACACTGTACACCAGATTACACACTTCATATCAATATAACTCTGGAATTCTACAAACTTGGAAAGTGCTAATTTAAGTGTTTCAGGAAGATGAAGGTCTTCAGCCGTTACTTGAAGATAATCAGGGACTCTGCTGTACGGACATCTAGAGGAAGTTCATTCCACCACCTCGGTGCCAGAACAGAGAAGAGCCTTGAAGTGTACTTACCTCTCATTCTGAGAGAAGGTGGTACCAGTGGAGCAGTGCTGGAGGATCTCAGACAGCGTGGTGCAGTGCGAGATGTGATGAGGTCACTGAGATAAGATGGTTCTGGTCCATTTTTGGCCTTGTAGGCATCATCAGTGTTTTGAATCTGATACGTGCAGCTACTGGAAGCCAGTGAAGGAGCAGCAGTGGGGTGGTCTGGGAGAACTTGGGCAGATTGAACACAAGTCGTGCAGCTGCGTTTTGGATCATTTGCAGTGGATGAATAACATTCAGGGGAAGACCTGCCAGCAGAGAGCTGCAGTAGTCCAGTCTCCAAATCACAAGAGACTGAACAAGAACCTGGGCAGTGTGTGTGGCAGAAATGGTCGAATCCTTCAGATGTTGTAGAGACTCCTCGTTGTAAAGACTCCTCGTATAAGCTGTCAGCTTTCTGAACCAGACACTGACGTGTACAGGACTGTTAAAACCCAGACCCAGACACTGACGCCTGTTTAAAATAACTGTCCTGCACAATATAACTGCACTTTTGCACTATTACTAGCATTTACACCACCGTCTACTGATACACTGTCTACACCTCTATAGTCACCTGATGCTTACTGGGTCTTTGTACCTCGTTTTCTGCGTAATGCACCTTGTATTTACATCTTGATGCATTAAAGACACATATGAAGCAGCTACTGATGTGATGCGATTCTACACGATACACTTTCATTTCTTTGGTTCGGTAAATCATTTATTTAAGTGCCTTCTGACTGAACGCATGGCCCCTTCACAAACAGAAAAAAAAAGATCTGACGTTTTTTATCCTGTTGTGTCTGCAGGAAGATGCAGCTCTGCCTCTGCCATGTTAATCTGTATTCTATGTGACTCTCAGGACTCCGTAGTGTTGTAATACGTCACGTAGCCGCAGTGGTGCTGAGAGAACATCTACTTATAGTTACATAGAAATAAATCGTTTTTTTAATTAATTAATAACGATGGATTGTGATACAAATATCAACGTGTGTCCAATACACACTAAAATCAATGCATCTCAATGTTAATTTGAATCTTACCATCGCTACCTCATATACATCACAACACACGTGTACACTGCACTCTGCACTCTGCACGTGTACTCTGTGCATCGACAATAAAGCTGAATCTAATCTAATCTAATCTACATTCCAGTGTTCAGACCACGGTAATGACAAATGATATTTTGTCTCTAGGAATCCACCCCCATCAGCTAAAAATAGATCTAAGAAACACTATCCCAAACTCATGCCACCTTAATGGTGAATCCAAGACTCCTTCCTGCACCTTCTAGACTCAAGAACTTTAGATAGCTTGTGTGACTCAAAGAGACTTCTGAGATCTGTTTTTTTTTTTTCTTTTTAGCCCTAATCTGAACCTCAATCAGTAGGTAACAGATCAGACTCCGTCTCCAACATCATCGTTTCTCTCTAAATCACATCTGCAAGATCTTCACGTCTTACTGGCGTTTATGGAATGAGACTATCTCAGACATCATGTCATGCCACATCTTCTCTGAAGCAGAGACGCAAACATTTACAAAGTTGAGAACTGAGCAGTCTCAGGCTAACAGACAGACTGTAAGTGTTTGAACAAAAAAAATGTTTGTGTGTGTGTGTGTGTGTGTGTGTGTGTGTGTGTGTGTGTGTGTGTGTGTGTGTGTGTGTTATGCCTGGCTCTCAGTACTGTTGACTGCTTTCCACGTGGACCCTGGAACTGACTCAGGGCAGAACCTTATCTGAGATCTGGGATCTGGTTCCTGCCAGTGGTAATGAAGCTCAACACCAGGTTTCAGAATCGCTGCTGTTCTGGGAATAAACGCTGATCTGCTCCAAAACTACAAGTTACAGCAAAATCTGGGTTTTTTGTTAAATAAATAGTATAGAAATATAAATGTGATGTGTGTAATATTGCTGAACTGAATGAGTATTTGATATAAAGGGAATGAATGTATGTGTAAACAGACTCGCTCAGACTGTGTGGATTCGTGATTGACCTCCATCCTGCATCATTCAGATTTACAGCAGAGGTGGGTGTGGCTTATTTTCCATCACAGTGACAATAGCCAATCACCTGCATCTGTGAGCTCTGGTATGTGTAAAAGAGGGAAGAAAGCATGGCTCTTTATTTGAAGTGTGTTACTCCATCCAGTGATGCAGAAGTCAAGCAGAAGTCAAATGTTTAGTTCTATTTGCTTCTATTAAATTCTGTTTAGGCCCATTTTGTCCTGTTCAGTTCTGTTTGGTTCTGCTTGGCTTTGTTGAACCTTGTTCATTTCTGTTCAATTCTGTTTAATTCTGTTTGGTTCTGTTTAATTCTGTTTGGTTCTGATGGTTTGTTTCTGTCCTGTTTGGTTTTGTTTGATTTAGTTTAATTCTGTTTGGTTTTGTTTGGTCCTGTTTAATTCTGGTGGTTCTGTTTGGTATAGTTTGAGCTTGTTTGGGTCTGGTGGTTCTGTTTGGTCCTGTTTGGTTTTGATTAGTTGTGTTTAATTCTGTTTAGTTTTTTTGTTTGGGGCCCATTTTGTCCTGTTCGGTTCTATTCGGTTGTGTCTGTTTGACCCTGGTTGATACTGGTCGGTTCTGTAATGATGTTCTGTGGACTAAATGACTGTATCCTTCTCTTTCCATGTGTGTTGTATGGAAGGGAAAAACAATATTTCTGTGATTATTCTAAAAAAGCCCATGTGGAGCTGATGTTGTGATGAGAGGAAACCCCTGAATCAGATCCAGAAGGAGTTCCCTTTAACGCCCACACATCGTCTCCATGGTGACGCCAAATATTGAGTTTGAAAATCTGAATCATCTGGAATTAAACCACAGACCACAGAGGAACTGCTGGATTTTAAACTCTCTCCATCTGTGTGTGTGTGTGTGTGTGTGTGTGTGTGTGTGTGTGTGTGTTGTGCTTCCTTGGTTTCAACACACAATAATGCAGATTTTCCGTTTTCTTCATTTCTACAGGACTGAATTTACAAACAAATGAACAAAAATTTTACAGAAATAGTATCGATTAATATGAATAAATTATTAAATAAATACAAATTAATAAATAAACAAATAATACATAAATAAATTTACTGAAGAGTTGCACTTAAATAATTCTTCAAAAAAATCCGTCAAATAATTTAAACACTACAACAACAAAGTGCAATAATAGTTCGCTTACTAACGCTCACACACCGCTCAACTAACGCTCACCTACCACTCAACTAACGCTTACCTAACGCTTACCTAACGGTCATCTAACGCTCACCTACCGCTCAACTAACGCTCACCTACCGTTTAACTAACGCTCAACTAACGCTCACCTAACGCTCAACTAACGCTCACCTAACGCTCACCTAACGCTTACCTACCGCTTAACTAATGCTCAACTAACACTCACCTACCGCTCAACTAACGCTCACCTACCGCTCAACTAACGCTCACCTACCGCTCAACTACCGCTCAACTAACGCTCACCTAAAGCTCAACTAACGCTCACCTAACGCTTACCTAACGCTTACCTACCGCTTAACTAATGCTCAACTAACACTCACCTACCGCTTAACTATCACTCACCTACCGCTCAACTAACGCTCAACTAACGCTCACCTACCGCTCACCTACCGCTCACCTAACGGTCATCTAACGCTCACCTAACGCTCACCTACCGCTCAACTAAAGCTCACCTAACGCTCACCTACTGCTCAACTAACGCTCACCTAACGCTCACCTACTGCTCAACTAACGCTCACCTAACGCTCAACTAACGCTCACCTAACGTTCACCTAACGCTCAACTAACGCTTACCTACCGCTTAACTAATGCTCAACTAACGCTCACCTACCGCTTAACTAATGCTTAACTAACGCTCACCTACCGCTCAACTAACGCTCACCTAACCCTCAACTAATGCTCACCTACCGCTCAACTAACGCTTAAATAACGCTTAACTAACGCTCACCTACTGCTCAATTAACGCTCACCTAACACACATTTGAAGCTCATCCAGTCCTCATCTGATGCTTCTCTAACGTTTATTTATTGCTTAACTAATACTTATTTAACCCTCATCTAACGCTTATCTAATGCTACTCCAGTCCTATTCTAATGCTCGTCTTTTACCTATTTTTCATCTATCATTTAAACCTCATCTAACCCTCATCAGGGATGTGGTATCTTAGTGTTTATAGACATTGGACTTCTTAACAGAAAGCTATGAACTCAAAACCCAGCACAGGGTATAAATGAGATCATTGTAAGTTGCTCTAAAAAGGCGTCTGCCAAATTCCAGAAACGTCATCTAATGTTCATCTAATACTAAAACTCATCACCCTCATCCAGCGTTCCACCAACATGTCGCAGTTTTCTGTCAGTTTTTACTCAAAGACTGACAGTGAAATGTATTTGTATGTTTATGATGTAGTTATGACGTCACCGTTTGCCCCTTAACCTCTTTAGTAAACTTTGAGAAACAGCGTCACAACACCTCCCTCTGCTGGCCAGGACTTATAAGTGCAACGACTTGAACTAACATGGAGGCAGCAGTTCAGTAGAAATAAAGTCTCCACTCCTGAGATTTCTGCTCAGACCTTCTACAGAAAACAGAGTAAAATCACTTCTCATTAATCAGGTAACTGCCGTGTTTATTTTTTAATATAATCTATTAAATAAAATAAAGTTTTGATTAATGTGATAAACATCATGCCCTCATAAAACCAGTTTAAACTCTACACAACAACAGATTATTTATTTACAAATAACTCTTTTCCTTTTCAGGTTTTATCATTTAAAATAACAATAAAATGTTTTTTACCCTAACCCTAACCCTGATCTACACTAATTACTGGTTAGAATTGTTTGTTTGTTGTTTGATTTAAAAAACACACAGCATTTTTATCTGTTCAAGCGACTCCAAGTGCTCCTGTTTATCCAGAGTCTTATAACTTTCATTTAGAGCGTTTTACCTTATTAATTTAATTAATTACATTTAATTTCCAAACTTTTAAATGTTTAATTAGGACCATTGACTGGCAATGAACAAAACTTTTTTGAAATTTTTGTAAAATAATAATAATAATAATAATAAAACTATAAAATTGTTTTTTATGATCATTGAAGAAAAATACAATATTTTTTAGAGAAAAATAAAATCCTCTGGTCAGTTTGAAGTGATGAGCACATGGAAGGTTAATCAGATTGTAAATCTTTCTTTAAGCACTGACATTAAATCTGTCAATTTCTGCTTTAAATTACATTATATTTCGAGTGCTATTTAGAGAAAGAATGAAAAAAGTGAAAAGAAGTGAATAAATAAGTGAATAAATTAATACATTTCATTTTAGCGGCAGGAGAGGAGATCCTCACTTGCTGGAGAACGTTGTTGGAATGAAGGGAACAGCTCTCTCCTGGCTCAGGTCTTATCTGACTGATTGCTATCAGTTTGTTGATGTAAATAGTGAGTTCTCCACACTCTCTGAGATAAAGTTTGGTGTTCCGCAAGGATCTGTCTTAGGCCCACTGCTTTTCTTTTTATATCTGCTGCCTCTTGGTGAAATTATACATAAACATGGGATTCTCTTCCATTGCTATGCTGATGATACACAGCTGTATATTTCAGCAAAGCCAGATGAGAGAGATCAGCTTAACAATGTTGAGGAGTGTGTAAAGTACATTAGACAGTGGATGCTTGATAACTTTCTTCTGCTCAACTCAGATAAGACAGAAGTACTTTTAATAGGACCACATGCAGCTAGAAGTAAACTTTCTGATTCTGAAGCATCTCTGGATGGTGTTTCTGTTTCAGCGTGTACAGCAGTCAAAGACCTCGGTGTGATTATTGACCCGAGTCTTTCCTTTGAGTCTCACATGAATAATATCACCAGCATCTCTCTCTCTTTCTCTCTCTCTCTTTCTCTCTCTCTCTCTCTCTCTCTCTCTCTCTCTCTCTCTCTCTCTCTCTCTCTTTCGCTCTCTCTCTCTCTCTCTCTCTCTCTCTCTCTCTCTCTCTCTCTTTCGCTCTCTCTCTCTCTCTCTCTCTCTCTCTCTCTCTCTCTCTCTCTCTCTCTCTCTCTCTCTTTCGCTCCCTCCCTCCATCTCTCTCTCTCTCTCTCTCTCTCTCTCTCTCTCTCTCTCTCTCTCTCTCTCTCTTTCGCTCTCTCTCTCTCTCTCTCTCTCTCTCTCTCTCTCTCTCTCTCTCTTTCGCTCCCTCCCTCCATCTCTCTCTCTCTCTCTCTCTCTCTCTCTCTCTCTCTCTCTCTCTCTTTCGCTTCCTCCATCTCTCTCTCTCTCTCTCTCTCTCTCTCTCTCTCTCCACCTCTCTTTCGCTTTGTCTCTCTCTCTCTCTCTCTCTCTCTCTCTCTCTCTCTCTCTCTCTCTCTCTCTCTCTCTCTCTCTCTCTCACTCTCTGTCACCCCTCTTGAGTCTGGTTCCTCTCAAGGTTTCTTCCTTCTGCATCTCAGGGAGTTTTTTTCCTTACCACAGTCTCCATGGGCTTCTTCATCAGGGACAAACTTACACTTATAAAGAACATCTTTATTTTTATCACCACATGATCTGTGTAAAGCTGCTCTGAGACCATGTTCATTATTAAAATCACAATACAAATAAACATGTAATTGAATGTACAATCACAGTTAATAGAGAATCATCTCAACACACTTACAAACTGAGTTATTGGAAATGGCGTATGTCAGCAGGCAATGCCCTCAACACCCCCCACCCACCCTCTGATGTAGAGGTGATGTAGAGGTGATGTGGAGGTGAGTTGAAGGTGATGTGGAGGTGATATAGAGTTGATGTGGAGGTGATGTGGAGGTGATGTAGAGGTGATATGGAGGTGATGTGGAGGTGAGTTGGAGGTGATGTGGAGGTGATGTAGAGGTGATGTAGAGGTGATGTAGATGTGATGTGGGGGTGATGTAGAGGTGATGTGGAGGTGATATAGAGTTGATGTGGAGGTGATGTAGAGTTGATGTAGAGGTGATGTAGAGGTGATGTAGAGTTGATGTGGAGGTGATGTAGAGTTGATGTGGAGGTGATGTAGAGTTGATGTGGAGGTGATGTAGAGGTGATGTGGAGGTGATGTAGAGTTGATGTGGAGGTGATGTGGAGGTGATGTAGAGTTGATGTGGAGGTGATGTAGAGTTGATGTAGATGTGATGTGGAGGTGATGTAGAGGTGATGTAGAGGTGATGTTGAGGTGATGTAGATGTGATGTGGAGGTGATGTAGATGTGATGTGGAGGTGATGTAGAGTTGATGTGGAGGTGATGTAGATGTGATGTGGATGTGATGTAGAGGTGATGTAGAGTTGATGTGGAGGTGATGTAGATGTGATGTGGATGTGATGTAGAGGTGATGTAGAGTTGATGTGGAGGTGATGTAGATGTGATGTGGATGTGATGTAGAGTTGATGTGGAGGTGATGTAGAGGTGATGTGGAGGTGATGTAGAGTTGATGTGGAGGTGATGTAGAGGTGATGTGGAGGTGATGTAGATGTGATGTGGAGGTGATGTAGAGTTGATGTGGAGGTGATGTGGAGGTGATGTAGATGTGATGTGGAGGTGATGTAGATGTGATGTGGAGGTGATGTAGAGGTGATGTAGAGTTGATGTGGAGGTGATGTAGATGTGATGTGGATGTGATGTAGAGTTGATGTGGAGGTGATGTGGAGGTGATGTAGAGGTGATGTGGAGGTGATGTAGAGTTGATGTGGAGGTGATGT
>NC_139590.1:775333-780333 GCF_946808225.1 Silurus aristotelis
TGGTGCGAGTCGGACGGGCCGACATCATTCCAGAGTCGTCTCTGGCATTTCGTGGGGACTTTGTTCAGATCGGGAGCTCGTACGAGGAGCACAAAGTGGGATCTCCGGACTGTTTTGACATTCTGGTCCCTCTTAGGCTTCCCCGAGGACTCAAATTGGAGCCTCGCAGTTATGCTGAGAAATGTGGCGGTGCTCCACTGGTCACCTTGGAGACACCGAGGAAGGAGGAATGGCCGAAGCGGCACAAAGCTTTTACGGACACTTACCTGCATTCGGACGGTTCACCGGGAGTCTACAGGTTAAATCCGGACTCTGTGATGCGCTGGTTTTACTGCGCATCCCAGCGCTGTCTGTCAGCTGTACGATACCCGTTTGAGCAGCGTTGTTTGCTCAGTCTTTCTCTCATTGAGGGACAACGTGTACAGCTTCACCTCACACCACGATCCGACTATGTCTGCTGCCACATCTCCATGGGAGTCCGACTTATCCCAGCCCTTCCTCTGGGTGATTCCGCCTTTTTGGTTGCGTCACCTGGTGCTCGGCGTTCGGAAGACCTGTGGACTATTTACTTTCCGAAGCAGGAGCAGAAGCTCCTTGGATGGTTGAAATCCAAACTCCCTGCCAGTTCCTGCCATCTCAAGTGCCTTCAGCTGATCAAAGAAGTGCGTGACCTTGGCGGGCAAACGTTAGACCAACCAGCGGGAGCCGAGTGGAAAGGAGTTCTTTCATCATATGTCCTGAAAACTGCTTGGCTACGTCTTCTGCTCAGCACACCATCCGAAGCCTGGGAAGACCGCCACCTGTTGGACCGCATAGAAGACCTGCTGCGTTTTCTAAAAGACGGCCTACAAACCAGGAGTCTCCGGCATCTCCTGCTTGGCGGAGACAAAAAGCTACTGCCGGATTCTGTCACTTTGCCAAAGATCTGTAAGGAAACCGTGCCATCTAACCTGTGGGCCGAGTTCAGCGTTGAGTCTCTGGACCTGGTCACGGCTCGTCTCTCCTACTCCTGGACTCACCTGCCTCGTCTAATTCGTCTCGGACGTCCACAAAGGACAACTCTAGGACGAGGTGTTCACTGTAAGCACATTGACGCAGAGTAGATGCTTTATCTCCAAACAGGGTCACAGATTTGTTCGTCTCAGGTGTGTTTTTTGATCTGCCCATGTGTGCTTATTGAACAAAATGTGAACTGAGAGAATGTTGTGTTTTTGTTCGAGCAGTTTGTGGAGAAGGTACGAGGATTTTATTGCATCCCGGTACAAATATTTCTTATTGTACTGTATCTCAAAGGTCATGAAGGTCACACAAAATCGCTGCTTTAAAAATTTAAGTCATAGGCCAAAGATTTATAAAAACGAATTATTGTCAGGGAGTGTGTGTGTGTGTGTGTGTGTGTGTGTGTGTGTGTGTGTGTGTGTGTGTTCAGCTGTGTGATATAAATGCTAAACGTGTGAGCACTGGTTGAGATTTGTATTGACTCACAGACATCATGTGGGTTGAACTCAGAACAGGTTTAACACACACACACACACACACACACACACACACACACACACACACACACACACAGTGTTTACTAACTCCATTGTGTTTCACTGCACTTGGTGTGATAGAGCAGGACATGCGTGTGTTTTATTCACCCAGCAATTTGCATGCAATTATTATTATTATTATTATTATTATTATTATTATTACATGTTTCATGTTTTGAAATGCCCCTGAAATGTATTAGTTCCGGGTTCACACGTGTGTTATAGCAGCTATAAACATCAGCCTCGCTTTATTCTCTCTTTTTAATTTACAGTTGCTGAGAGTTTCTCGAATCATCCTTAATATTTGCAAACCAGTAAATGCATTTCTCAAAACAATTTGTTCAAACAGCAAAACACATTGGATACTTAAAAAAAGCTGAACTTTTCTCAAAACCTTTAATTCATCTGTCAACAGTAAAGTGTTTGTGTCAGTAAACATCTCATTACCATCAGAATAACAAGTAAGTTTTTCACAATCATGCTGGTTGAACGTGTCGGCATGTTGTCAGTATGATGTTTCAGCATTTCCTGATGTGAAATGCGATTCAGATCCCAATACTAGCGTTCGTTCCTTTCCTGGTTCTTCATCCATTTTCAGAAATTGTAATTCTGTCTTTGCAAGCAGCAAACCGTCACAAAACCTCGTCTGAATCATTCATTCTTTTATCACGTGACTTTTATAGACGCTGTGCAGTTATATATGGATAGAGAAATGATCAGAACTTGGTGAATGTGACATGTTGGGAATCTGTTTATTGAAAATTTTAAACATTTGATTTCTGATCAAAGAAAAAACGAAATGAAATAAATGACTCAACAAAGATTTGTTCATTTTAATAAACGAGATTCAAAGAACCGACTCACTAAAATGATCTGATCTTCACATCTCCAGTGCATTTGCTCGCCAATTAAAGACCTATTTTAGAGAAGTAGCTGATGATTGGTTGATCTGATGCCAGACACATTTACATAAAAAATATTTTGCATTCAGTGACATGTAATAAACTGATGCTGAGATGTTTTGAGGTTCAAACTATTCAGGTGAAAACCAGTGTACTATATTTTGATCAACATGAACTTAAACAGTTGATAGTGTGGGAAACATGAGACACACAATCAATTAAATAAATGAACATTCGCAATTTGTTCAAAGAGAAAAAATGCTTTTATGATTGAGAAATGACGAGGTGATGTGGAGGTTGAACAAGTTTTGAGAATTTTATTTCTGATCTGAGAATCATCATCAAAACTCATTGCTTTAACTTCTGTCTGTGACCATGTGATGACACTGGAGACTCCTTCCTTCACTGGAGTCTGATAAGTGACTGTTTCTTTCCTCTCACAGTGTTTTCACTGTAACTATAAATAAAGAGAGAAATGTGATTATCTTGAATAAAAACACACTCAGGGACATGCGGTTGGAGGAAACAGAATATCTGCTGTGTCTTCCCGTCCCTCACACACACACACACACACACACACACACACACACACAAACTACACATACACAAACTTCTGATCCCTGGAGATACCCCTCTACAGCTTGTTGCCATGGAGATGGGGATTTTACGCCGGGGCCACTGGGGATGAGGGTGGATGGGGTGGTTGAGTCGCTCCGTCCCACTGAGACTCATGAACAATATTCTGGTTTTATTTCTTCCCCCTGTTTTTTCCTTCTTTTACAAACATGAAGGTGTTTTGACTGCGTTATTTACACACTCCTGCGCTCATTTCCACCGAGAAATCACATCTAACCCAGGATGTCTGAGTCACATAACACTCTGAATCACACACACACACACACACACACACACACACACACACACACACACACACACACATTGCTCAACTATTCCAATGAAGTTTCGTAGTTTTACTTCACTTTATTAAAAAGAAGAACAGAATCTAAAGTAACAAGAAAAAGCTCACAGCGTGAAACAAACACAATACGGCTCTATACACATCACGTGATGGAGAGATGGAGGGAGTGAATAAAGGACTGATAGAGTGAGTGACTGAGTGAATGAAGGACTGATAGAGTGAGTGACTGAGTGAATGAAGGAGGGGTGAAAGAAAGGAGTGAGCAATTGATTGAGTGAGACACTAAAAGAGTGAATGAAGGTGGAAGAGAGTAAGTGATGAAGTGAGTGATGGAGTGAAGGAAGTGATGGAATGATTGAAGGAGGGAGGGAGTGATAGTGATTTAAAGAGGGAGTGATGGAGTGATTTAAAGAGGGAGTGATGCAGTGATTGAAGGAGGAAGTGATAGAGTGATTGAAGGAGGGAGTGAGTGATGAAGTGATTGAAGGAAGGAGGGAGTGATAGTGATTTAAGGAGAGTGATGGAGTGATTTAAAGAGGGAGTGATGGAGTGATTGAAGGAGGAAGTGATGGAGTGATTAAAGGAGGGAGTGAGTGATGGAGTGATTGAAGGAAGGAGGGAGGGAGTGATAGTGATTTAGGGAGGGAGTGAGGGAGTGATTGAAGGAGGGAGTGATGGAGTGATTGATGGATGGAGGTTGTGATGGAATGCGTGATTTCTCTCTTTACAAACTCGCATCAATCAAAATGAATTTATTTGAAAAACTTTTTTCTTTCTGTAATAAATTGTTGGGTTCCTGTGCAGAAGAATGAGATTCTCCTTTTTCCTTGTTTCATCCTTTCTTATTTATGCTTCACCTGGTACTGCCCTGTGTTAGTGTGTTTTTGCGGTGGCAGGGGTGAAGGGAGAGTGTGGGAGTGGGTGAAGGGAGATTGTGGGAGTGGGTGAAGGGAAAGGGTGGGTGTGGGTGAAGGGAGAGGGTGGAAGTGTGTGAAGGGAGAGGATGGGTGGGGGTGAAGGGAGAGGTTGGGAGGGTGGGTGTGGGTGAAGGGAGAGGGTGGGAGTGGGTAAAGAGAGAGGGTGGAAGTGTGTGAAGGGAGAGGATGGGTGGGGGTGAAGGGAGAGGGTGGGAGGGTGGGAGTGGGTAAAGGAAGAGGGTGGGAGTGGGTAAAGGAAGAGGGTGGGAGTGGGTAAAGGGAGAGGGTGGGAGTGGGTAAAGGAAGAGGGTGGGAGTGGGTAAAGGGAGAGGGTGGGAGTGGGTGAAGGGAGAGGGTGGGAGTGGGTAAAGGGAGAGGGTGGGAGTGGGTAAAGGGAGAGGGTGGGAGTGGGTGAAGGGAGAGGGTGGGAGTGGGTAAAGGGAGAGGGTGGGAGTGGGTAAAGGGAGAGGGTGGGAGTGGGTGAAGGGAGAGGGTGGGAGTGGGTGAAGGGAGAGGGTGGGAGTGGGTAAAGGGAGAGGGTGGGAGTGGGTAAAGGGAGAGGGTGGGAGTGGGTAAAGGGAGAGGGTGGGAGTGGGTAAAGGGAGAGGGTGGGAGTGGGTAAAGGAAGAGGGTGGGAGTGGGTAAAGGGAGAGGGTGGGAGTGGGTGGGTAAGAGTAGCCAAAAGTGGGTGCAAGTGAGTGAGAGTGGATGTGGGTTGGCGAGAATG
>NC_139590.1:782833-817833 GCF_946808225.1 Silurus aristotelis
TAAACTAATTAAAATTGTATTTAATTGTAACTTTTAATATAAAGATTTATAGCATTAAGCATTGATTATTTTTATCTTCATAAGAATTCATAAAAATCTCCAGGGTTTTTCTTTTCTTTTGGTTTTTCTATTTTTGTAAAGTATTAAAAGAAGATTGAAATGTAAAATGCACATAAATATTCAAATTATTATTATTATTATTACTGGTGTGTATTATTGTGTCACTGATCTAAAGGGGTGTGTGTGTGTGTGTGTGTGTGTGTGTGTGTGTGTTATGCAATGTTCTGATTGCTTTGTGTGGTCCATGTGTCTCTCTGACCCTGCTGCGTCATTCCCGCTCGCGCCGCCGCCGTTACCATGGATACAACCACGACTAATTGCTCAGACAACATCAGGTCGCTGATGGAGAGTACGAGAGGGCGGGGCTAAGAAGGAGATAGAGAAGGAGGAAGAAAGAGAGAGAGAGAGAGAGAGAGAGAGAGAGAGAGAGAGAGTGTGTGTGTGTGTAGCATCTAGTATATCCAACACTCACGCACACACACACACACACACACACACTTTTTTTTTAAATTAGAAACACTTATTTATTCTAACTAAAATTGTTTTATCTATAGTTTTTATTATATTATTATAGTTATATTAGAGTTTATTTTTATAGTTTATTGGTATTGATGGTGTTATGTGTCTGTGTGTTCTGTATCATAATTATCATCCAATAAAGCAAACATTATATCTTAAATTCTGAATCGTGAATCTTGAGAGAGAAAGAGAGAGAGAGAGAGAGAGAGAAAGAAAGAATGTGTGAGTGTGTGTGATGTATGTGTGTGTGTGTGTGTGTGTGTGTGT
The DNA here is from genome assembly GCF_946808225.1 of Silurus aristotelis. Classification (NCBI taxonomy): domain Eukaryota; kingdom Metazoa; phylum Chordata; class Actinopteri; order Siluriformes; family Siluridae; genus Silurus; species Silurus aristotelis. Next base: position 783,680 of record NC_139590.1, read on the forward strand.
GTGTGTGCACTGTCCTCACCTGGTGGAAGGTGTTTATGTAGTGTGCTGCAAGTGTGCAGCTCTCTGTTCTCCCCAGTAGGTGGCGCAGTTTGTCGGGGGCTGATAGGGAGTTAAAATTGGGGATGATTTGGTGCATGGTTTTGGGTTTGAATGTGGTTGTATTTGGTGCGTTCAGTGAGGAAGTGCAGTTCTGCCTCTACTGTGTTCAGTAAACACTGCTGGCAGAGTCTCTGCTCTCGGGGCAGACAGGACTGTGTGTGTCTCCCCGTCTGTCTCCCCACCTGTCTCCCCGTCTGTCTCCACGGCCAGATGTGTCTACCGAGTCTGTACTTCATCAAGGGCCACACAACACTATATTTTACTCTGCAGTTGCTTTGAGTTTTCCATTAGCTCAGATATGTGTGTGTGTGTCTGTGAAGTTGTGTGTAATGTGTGTGTGAGAGGTGTGTTTTGTGTGCATGTGTGTATCCATGAAGGTTGGGGTTATTGTTTTTTTTTTATATTTTACATTTACAACGTTTGGCTTCATCTTTAAAGGTGTGTGTGTGTGTGTGTGTGTGTGTGTGTGTGTGTGTGTGTGTGTGTGTGTGTGTGTGTGTGTGTGTGTGTGAGTGGGAAAGAGAGAAAGAGAGAGAGAGATAGAGAGAGATGAGGTGTGTTTGTGTCAATGAAGGTGTGTGCAGTGTGTGTGAGAGGTGAGGTGTGTGTGTATGTTTGTGTATCTGTTAAGGTGTGTGTAAGAGGTGTGGGGTGTGTATGTGTGTGTTTGTGGTGTGTGTGTGTGTGTGTGTGTGTGTGTATGTATGTATGTGAGTGTTGGTGGTGTGTGAGTGTGTGTTGGTGGTGTGTGTTTGTGGTGTGAGAGTGTGTGTTGGTGTGTGAGGGTGGTTTGTTGGTGTGTGATGGTGGTGTGTTAGTTTTGTGTGTTGTTTTGGTAGTACAGCAGTGACCAGTTGGATGAGGGGACTGGTGTTGTTGCTCATCTCTTGGTATTGCAGAGCTTTATAATGATATGATTTTGTGTGTGTGTGTGTGTGTGTGTGTTAAGGAATATGATTGTGTTTCGCTCCCGTTTAGATACCGGCTTTAATTCTGCCCTGCATCTGTTGTTGGTGGTGTTTTTGTGCACCTTTAGGATCATTGTGCAGAACTCCACATGCAGGACCTCAATTAGATTAGTTTGATTTGTCAAATTGTTGTTGATCACACACACGATTAGACATTAAGTTGTGTGTGTATCTGTGGAAGTGTGTATGTAAAATGTGTGTGTATCTGTGAATTTCGATCTTCTGTTTGGCAAGATGCCGTTGAAGTTCTTGGCTACGATTCTTTAAGGCATCTCTAAACTCTCTCTCCCCACCCTGGAAGTCCCTGGGGGCCATGAGGAAATCTCCTCAGAGCCATGAGGAAGGAATCGGTGTCTATAGCTGTGTGTACACATCGAGTTGTAAGACACTTAAAGATTATTCCCTATCTTTTCTCTAAGCGCCTTCCTATTTTGGTTTGGAAAGGTCCAAAATAATCCATACCAGTACTATAAAAGGGTGGTTTATGAAGTCTCAAGCGTGCTGGAGGAAGGTCAGCCATTTTAGGGTTCTCAGGTTTAGCCTTCCACTTACGACACTCCATACAGTTATGTTGGGTATTGCTTCATGACCTCTTAGTATCCAGACACTTCTCCTCATTTCAGCAAATACTCGTTCTGGTCCTGGGTGACATAGCTTACTATCATAGTCTTGAATGAGTAATTTGGTGGCTCGATGATGAGGGTCTAGGACAATAGGGTGAACTGTTTGGAGTTCTAAGCCTTCAGCACGACGTAGGCGTCTTCCTACCCGTATAAGCTGACTGGCTTTGTCGAATTCTGGGCCTAAAGTAAGAAATCTACTTGTAGGGAATACAGGCTTACCAGAGCTTAGTTGCTCGTATTCTTCTGGAAAACTATCTTGTTGAATATTACGGAAGAGGAGATGTTCTGCTGTCACATAGTCCTTAGCTGTAGGTATACTAGATTGATCTAAGTCACTTGGATGTTGTTGAACTATGGCTTCAACAAGGTCTTTCCAAGAGTGGTACTCACTAGGGTCTAAGGGCTTTGATGTTTGTGTGACACCACAGAATATACTAGCTCTCCTTTCCACTTTACCTTCAGGGGTCTTAAGAGGTGGCTGGATTGGCCACTCTGATTCTGCTTTAAGTAAAAAGGGTGGACCTAAACTCCACCTGTTTGGTGTAACAAGTTCTACTAAGCTACGCCCCTTTGTTAGATCATCCGCTGGGTTTCTGGCTGTATCTACATATCGCCAATCATGTGACTCAGTTAGGTCTTGAATTTCTTCTATTCTAGTGCCTACAAAGACTTTAAAACAAGATTCAGATCTTAGCCATGAAAGCCATGAAAGAACTGTTGTTGAATCGGACCATAAGATCACTCGGCTGATCTTAGGAGTGAACTCATTTTCGAGCAGCTTCGATAGTTGGGCACCAATAAGGGCTGCACATAGCTCTAGCCTAGGAATGGTTTGTTTATGTTTAGGGGCAATTTTGGATCTGCCAATCAGGAAAGCAAGCTGTATTCTACCTTCTTGATCTTCAGTTCTTAAGTATGCTACAGCACCGTATGCTCGCTCTGAAGCGTCACAGAAGATATGAATTTGTTTCGTGGTATTGGGCCTATCCATATCTGGCGTAACATAACATTGAGGAAGTGTGACCTGAGAAAGAATGGGTAGTTCATTCTCCCATTCACACCAGGCTTTCACCAAATCTGTGGGCAACATGGGATCATCAAAACCCCTCTGTTTGTTTCACAACTGCTGAATTAGAATTTTGGCGCGGGTGGTGAAGCCCAGGGGGAATGAATCCCAGGGGGTCATACTGTCTTGCTACTATCTTATAGATGTGCCGCATAGTGGGTGTGGTTTTGGGTGTTGGGCGGTGTTTGTAACCGAGTATATCTAAGTTATAATTCCATCTCAGTCCAAGAGTGGATTCATGGGGATCGGTCTTGTCATGTGATAACCAAAGCTCAATGCTATCCGAATGGGCCTCTTTCGGGAGATGATTAACGACTCTTGGGATATTACAGGCCCACTGTCTAATCTTAAACCCACCACTAGCAAGAAGGCCACATAACCCATCCACTACTTGCTTGGCTTCATCTGCGGTCATTAAGTTTTTAAGACAATTGTCTACGTAAAAATTCCTTTCTACTATCGATCTAAAAATATCGTTAGGTTGGGTGTTGTCGAGAACATGGCGTTGCAAGGCATAGATGGCACAAAAGGGGCTACAAGTTGTGCCAAAGGGTAGTACTTGCCACTCATAAATACTGGGAAGGTTATTAGTTTGAAGGTCACGCCATACAAAGCGAAGGAGTGATTTGTCTTCAGGCAGTAGGCAGACCTGATGAAACATACCCTTAATATCTCCGCTTATTAGTACGGAATGTTCCCTAAAGCGCAACAGCACTCCTAAGAGGGAAGGGCTAAGTGTAGGTCCAGCAAGTAGGTAATTATTCAGATTCTGGCCTACATGTTCTAAAGAACAGTTGAACACTACTCTTTTCTTCCCATTATGTTGTACCATGTGATGTGGAATGAACCATGACTCTTCTCCGGTGTTTACAGAGTCAATGGTGAGTTTGACTACATAGCCGCACTTCTTTAATTTCTTAATCTCTTCATTATATGCTACTGCCTTTTAAGGATCCTTTGCCAACCTCCGCTCTATACTACTTAAGTTGGGCATAACGGAGTCCTTAGTGGTACAGAGTTGCGGCATATTAGCTTTCCTTAAAAGGGGGGTTGCATAACGATTCACTCCATCTACCATTACTCTAGTTGTTCTGGTTTGCAACAGATCTATTGCCACTTTATCCTGGTTTGATTGCGTGACTAATTTCTCATTTCTGTGTGAAATAGTATCACCTTGCCATAGTCTCTCTTCATCCCGGAATAGTTCTTCCATTTGAGGAGTGATAGAGATATGTAAACACTGTTAAAGGCTGTAACTGTTGCTGCAAAAAGCGTGTTGGGCCTTGTAATGTCCAGCCTAGTCTAGTTCTGATAGCTGCTGGACCTCCAGGGGCCCTAGGCATACAGGCTCAAAGGGTGTTATAAGGTGAGGGTGGTCTGCTCCTATCAAAAGAAGGGGTTGTGCTTTGTCAATGGGCTGTAAAGGAATGCCTTTCAGGTGTTGGTATCTCTGCTGGAGCGTTGCAATGGGGTAACAGTGCTAAGCAAATGTGTTCAGAGTTAAAGGTGCCTATTAACCCCATGAAGTATTTGAAGGAGTTTCCCACTGCACAGATGGCAGGGCTTCTTTAGGGTGCAATTTTTAGCTAGGTGTGATCGCCCACATTTCCAACAACGCTTGTTGTCTTTGATCCATTTTATCATCTGCCCTGTACTAAATGTCTGGAAAGTGGTACACTGGCTTAAGTAATGTTCGGTACTGTTGCAGTATGGGCACAGAACTCTGATCTGTTCAGATCCCTGTGCTGGCTTGGACTGATACAAGGGTGTCAGCACTTGAGTAGCTGCTTCTGGGGGTTGGTTAGCTCCATGCAGGACAGAAGCAAGTCTGGGCTTTGCTACTGGGCCTGGTCTTGGCTGCACCATCTTACGTCTCTGCTCTTTCCTCTGATTCAAGCACTTATGGTCTTGACACCGGGATTCAAGCTTGAGCCACTCTGCTAGATCCGGTGGAGTGTAGGAATTCTGATAAGGCAAGTGTCGTCTGAATGAGGCATACAAATCCAAGGGTAATTTGACTAATGACTTCAGGAGACCCACGAGAGCTTGAATTTGCATGGCAAACTGATTGAAACTGGCTACATCTCCAGTTTGAACATCAGGAGCATCCATGACTGCTTCTATCTTAGTAAAAGCTAACTGATAAGTTATTCCGAATCTGTCATTAAGTGCAGTCATAGTGTCTGTGTATGGCTGAGGGGAATTCAGGTATGTGTCTGCTATTAGGCGAGCCTCTCTAAATTTGAGGTATCCTAAGAGAATCTGATACTTGAAAAGTTTGCATTGGGAGGGAGGATATTATCAAGGGCTAACTTTAGATGAGTAAACTCTCTGGGGTCTGGACTGGTGAAATCTGGAATTGTTGGATGCGGTTCCCTATAAAACATGTCCGGAGATGCGGCACTCTGAAGCCGCCCCATCAAGGGAGGATATTGTGAATTAAGTAGATGGGCATATGTATCTACTTCTGACTTTAAGGGATTCTTACTAGGGGGCACTTGTGGTGTATGAGGCACTGGCTCTGGCACCGCTGCCTCAGGTGGTTTAAAGATAGTTCTGGGCAAAGGGAATGGAGTCTCTACGACCTGCTGTGGTCGGGGAGCTAGCAGAGCTGCCTGCGGATTTACTGTTAAATTCTGCATATCCTTATAAAGGGTTTTAAGTTGTCGTAATTCCTCATGAAAGGCCACTTGATTTTCATACAGTTGCTTAACTATCTTCTCCAGGTCTTGAAGCTTTAAATTATGCCTGACGTATGTGGGTGCAGCCTCGTCTGGTTGTAACAAAGGCTTCTCCTCTTCATCACTTTCGAAAGGCTGTGTGTTAACATCTGAATGCGGCGCGCTAGTAGCTCCCGTAATTGCGTCGATGTCACCAGCATGTGAACTTAAAGGAAGAGAAATACTGTAATCGAGGGGTAACATACTAGATTCGTCTCTCATTGTGCTTAACTGTGTTTCCTCTTCTTGTTCATGTGAACGCTGTGCATTGTATTTTACCTCATAGTTTTTAAGGTGGGATAGGGGCTTAGTTCTGCGTCGTGGGCGCGAAAACTCGCTGGAGGGTTGTTCTGACATCCTACTTCTGTGGTAAGCACACTTATCCGGCTCGAAGGACCAATGCTAGGAAGTTTCCTATCCGGCTTGATAGACCGAATGTTAGGAACTTTTCCTCTCTAGCTCGAAGGACCATATAAGGATTCTCACTATTTGGTATGCGCTGATCAGGGGATTGTACTCGCCCCAGCGCGTCAGTAAAAACACGATACAGGACTCAGAACACTCTACTTTACTAGGTATAGAATTGATTGTATATGAGGTGATTCTTGCTGTCTTCTGCTAGCTGCTGTTCAGTGGGTTGCGTGATGCAGAATGCATGCCGTGGCTCCGTGTTCTGGCCTTTCATACTCTTGGTGGAGGACGGTGTACTGTGATGTCACGGGTAGCTTGTCATTGCTTGGTAAACTGTATATCTGGCTCAAGTGGTGAAGCATGGAAATACAACTGTAGCCCTCTCACTGATTCGCTGGCTCAAACTATGTCTAGGGTTATTTTACACGTGACAGGCACATCTAAATTTACTTGGTGTAATTTGTTTGCTACCAAAGTAACCCCAAAATACTGTCATTAACCTCGGGCTTCAGACTTCAGTGTTTCTTTTAGACATTCTCTTCATTCAGAAATAACAGACATATCATTCAGAAATAACTTGAGAATATATTGTATGGACAAACATTTATTAACAGAAACAAATGTAAAGAAGACAAAAAAAAAGAAAACCCCACAAAAGAAATAGTACCCAGCTGGGATTTAAGTCTCTGGTTGGCGCGCTACGTTGGAGCTCATGTGAAAATGTGTGCAGTTGCTAGTACTCACGAAATCCAATGGAACAGTGAAACTTGTACACGAAGCACACACTTGGATTATCCGTTCAATCGATTTATTTTTCCCTGGTGTTTTCCCTGGAGAGATGCAGCATAAACCACCACGTGTCCTCGGTCTCTCCGGAAAAATCGCGCGGCCTTCACTGTCTCCGTTGTTCACTCACTGCATGACCATTCGCGTTGCAAATCGTTCCACAACGTTTGTACAGTCAAACTTTATGACTTTGCAAAATGTACGACTCACGTGAAGCTGAAGTAGTCCTGTGATTAAGATAACTGCGTCATATTTGTCCTTCACAATAACGCGTGCACCTGAGTCCCGTCACTCTTAAACTCACACAATTGTGGATTGAGTTCATCCACAATAATTTTTCTAAACAGTCTTTTCTCTGTTCAGTGTTCCTGTATATAGTCCACAACCCAGTAGTCAGACTTTACACCTGCACCGCACGATTAGCGCACCTTTTTTTCCCCCGGACTCCTCGTGTCGTCCTTCTCTCTCACACTTCACTTCCTCCCTCACCTCAGTGGTCAGTCAGAAAACACCTTATTCTTTAAACAACAATTTTTTTATAACAGTTTTTTCCTTAGTTATATAATTTTTTTTTTAAATGAACAAGTTTTAACTCTGTAGTGTAAAATAAAATAAAAAACAAATAATTATTAGACCCTAATTTAACAGGGCTCTACACAACTAAATAGGAATCCTTTCTTACACTGTGTGTATCTCTGAGTTTGGGTTATTGTTTTTTTTATATTTTACATATACGACATTTGGCAGATGCTTTGTTTGTGTGTATATGTAAAGGTGTGTGTAAAGTGTGTGCGAGAGGTGGTGGTGGTGGGGGGGTGATGTGTATGTGTGTGTATCTGTAAAGGTGTGTGTAAAGTGTTTGTGTGAGAGGTGTGAGGTGTGTACGTGTGTATCTGTGAAGGTGTGTGAAACGTGTATGAAAGGTGAGGTGTGTGTTTTTCTGTGTGTAAAGTGTGTGTGAGAGGTGTGGGGTGTGTGCTTGTGTGTATCTGTGAATGTGTGTAAAGTGTGTGTGAGAGGTGTGGGGTGTGTGCTTGTGTGTATCTGTGAATGTGTGTCTAAAATGTGTGTGAGAGGTGTGGGGTGTGTGCTTGTGTGTATCTGTGAAGGTGTGTAAAGTGTGTGTGAGAGGTGTGAGGTGTGTGCTTGTGTGTATCTGTGAAGGTGTGTAAAGTGTGTGTAAGAGGTGTGGGGTGTGTGCTTGTGTGTATCTGTGAATGTGTGTCTAAAGTGTGTGTGAGAGGTGTGGGGTGTGCGCTCATATGATCTGTAAAGGTGTGTGAAACGTGTGTGAGAGGTGTGGGGTGTGTGCTTGTGGGCATCCATGAAGGTTGGGGTGTTTTTTTTTTTTATATTTTACATTTACAACGTTTGGCTTCATCTTTGAAGGTGTGTGTGTGTGTGTGTGTGTGTGTGTGCGAGTATCCATGAAGGGGTGTGTAAAGTATGTGTAAGAGGTGAGGTGTGTGTGCGTGTGTGTATCCATGAAGTTTGAGGTTATTGTTTTTTTATTTATTTTACATTTATGATGTTTGACTTCATCTTTACTCAAAGTAACTTACATTTTATCTCCTTCATACAACTGAGCAGTTGAGATTCAAGGGCCTTGCTCAAGGGCCCTGCAGTAGCATCTAAGTAGTGGTGGTGCTGAGATTTGGACGTAAGACTTTCTGATCAGAAGTTCAATGAATTATTATTATTATTTTTTTTTTTTAAATAATCAAACCAGAAGAAGTGAAAACAGGTGAGATGATAAAACTGGTTCCTACATTATAAATATATAAATGTACAAGAAAAAATATCCAATAAATGTTCTTTATTGAATTTAGTTATAATAATATTACTATTATATCACAATTAATTATTAATTACTATAAAATGAATAATCATTAAATTATAAATATTCATCAAAAGTTTATGGACACCTGACTAAAATATGTGCTTGAACATCTCATTCCACATTTAATCTCTTTTTGCTGTTAAAATGAGCTCCACTCTTATGGGAAGATGCTCCACTAGATTTTGTGGAGATTTTGTAGAGATTCGTTCAACTACAAGGGTGTTAGTAAAGTCAGATAATGATGTAGGTGATGTGAGAAAGCCTGGGGTGCAGTCAGTGTTCATATTCATTCATGTTCAATAGGGTCTAAAGCAGGAGATCTTAGTTGCTAAACTGCTGGATGTCCGAGTGGTGCTCTGAATAGAATGTGGGCTTCATAAATAACTGGAGCAATTTTGAGAGCAAGGCTGGCCTGTTTGGGCGGGACGGTATCCATCACACTCTGGGACTCATTTCATGTAGTATAGATCATAGTCCCTGAACAGCACTAGTTAACAAGTGACTGTCCAGAGGCAAGGCCAGTGAGCAGACAAAGAGGCTAAACCAACCATCTGCTAGCTGCACAGAGTTGTCACTCGGGATCCACCATATTGAGACTGTGTCTGTCACCTCAGAGAAACCAAAATGTAGAAATTTTTAGAAAGTCTGTTTTAGTAACCTGATTAACATTAAATGAAATAGGACTGAACGCACAGCAGCACCTCTGATCTAAAAATAGGATTGTTGAATATTAGATCTCTCACGTCAAAAGCGCTGACTATAAACGGAATTTTTACTGACCAGGAGTTTAATATAATGTGTTTGACAAAAACGTGGATTAAACTGAATAAATATGTAGCGTTAAATAAAGCAAGTCCTCCTGGGTATAGTTACATACACCAACCCCGTCTAAATGGAAGAGAAGGCGGAGTCACAGCTATTTATAATAATCATCTAAGTGTCGCACAAAAGACTAAACACAAATGTAAAACATTTGAAGTTCTTTACACCAGCATAAAATATTCAGTGTCCAAAAGCAAGTCTAGTCAGTCAATTCCCATAATTATTATTTATAGACCCCGAGGGGCCCGACATAGAATTTCGGAATCTCATAGAATTTGCAGATTTCATCACAAATCCAGCTGCTTCTTTACACAAAGCATCAATTGTTGCAGACTTTAATATTAATTTTGATAATCAGGAAAACTCCTTAAAAGCAGCAGTTGTGTCCATTCTAGATTCAGTAGAATTAATCAGAATGCTATAGGACCCACTCATAGTGGTGAATAGTTCGAACCAGAAAGACACATCTTACATTTGACTAAAAGGTTTTTGTCTTTATACTCAACTAAAGTGAAATAATGAGCATATTTCCACTTTGAGAAACTTGTTTTTGCCTCGACTCGCCATTACTGCCGCACAGACCGTCCACAGTGTACGGTTGTGTTTACAGTGGTTCATCCACCAATCCTACAATGCGTTGCTGCTGTAAACAGGTTAGACTGTAGTCTACACTTCAACCGGAATTCATTCATTTAAAAGGGTAATGAACCATACGTTAACGGAGTTACTTTATTTAAAAAGTAATGCATTACAGTATTAGTTACTGTCAAAAGTAACTGTGTTACAGTAACGCAATACTGCCTGGTGGTGACACACTCTTGATTTGTTACTAACATTTGGATTAAAAATAAAACATTTGGTCATAATTCCACAGTCTAAAGGTATTTCAGACCATTACCTCATCTCTTTTAAAATCTGCATAAAAAGCACTGCACTCACATGCACACCATCAATAGGTAGTAATGATTTCATGAACCTTTTTAATAATAAAGTTGAAAACTTCAGGCAAAAAAACATCCAGACGAATAAAATAAATCCGAAGTATTTTATAAATAACCCTGTAGACAGCAGTGTCATTATAACAGACCATCAATTACAAAGTTTCAGTCCTATTCAAGAGAACGACTTCATTTCATTTATTTCCTTATCAAAATCATCAACCTGCATTCTCGATCCCTCGCCTACAAGTTTCCTCAAACAGATCATTCCAGAGGGAATTGAACCTGTTTTAAAATAATAAACTCTTCCATTACCACTGGTTTTGTACCTAAATCCTTCAAACTGCAGTTATCAACCCTCTAATTAAGAAACCTGACCTTCACCCTGTCAGCTGTCCAACTACAGACCAATATCAAACCTCCCCTTTATCTCCAAGATTCTAGAAAAGGTTGTAGCACAGCAGTTCTGCTCACATCTACTGAGGAACAACATTTATGAAAAGTATCAGTCAGGATTTCGGCCTCATCATAGCACAGAGACGGCGCTAGTTAAGGTGCTAAATGACTGTTATTGGCCTCTGATCAGGGTTTTGTCTCTTTACTGGTTTTGCTCGACCTCAGTGCAGCGTTTCACACCATTGATCATCATCTCCTGCTTGCTGGACTGGAGAACGTTGTTGGAATAAAGGGAACAGCTCTCTCTTGGCTCAGGTCTTATCTGACTGATCGCTATCAGTTTGTTGATGTAAATAGTGAGTTCTCCACACTCTCTGAGGTAAAGTTTGGTGTTCTGCAAGGATCTGTCTTAGGCCCACTGCTTTTCTCTTTATATCTGCTGCTTCTGGGTGAAATTATACATAAACATGGGATTCTCTTCCATTGCTATGCTGATGATACACAGCTGTATATTTCAGCAAAGCCAGATGAGCGAGATCATCTTAACAATGTTGAGGAGTGTGTAAAGGACATTAGACAGTGGATGCTTGATAACTTTCTTCTGCTCAACTCAGATAAGACAGAAGTACTTTTACTAGGACCACATGTAGCTAGAAGTCAACTTTCTGATTCCGTAGCATCTCTGGATGGTGTTTCTGTTTCAGTGTGTACAGCAGTCAAAGACCTTGGTGTGATTATTGACCCGATTCGAGGCTAAAAAAAACCATATTTATTTAGTCGTCTTTTATCAGTAGATTTTTCTTAGGTAAAGAAGCAGATCTGGAGGGATCATGGATATGGAGTGTTTGGTGAACTGGGATATTTGGATGCTGTTGTCTCCTCACTCTCACATGTTCACTCAGGTTTGTTGATGGTGGTGTGGTGGGTCATCTTTTATCCCAGAGATCCTCATGTCTGTGTTACCTTCTGGTTCTCCCTTTTAGTTCTGCTGCCATAGCGATCTTACCAGAGTCCAAACTGCAGAGTGACATTAACTTTCATACAACAATCAGGAGACCTAATAATCCATATCCTTCTCTTCCTGTCACCCTCTTCTCAGCAGGTCGTTAAATACTCAGTGTGTGGTTTCAGACGCTTCCTCAAGCCTTCCTCTGTATTCATCAACAAAGAATAACAACACAACTGCATCGTTTCCTTTTTTTACAGTGTTCATTTCTCTCTATCTCTCCGTCTCTCTCTCACTCTCTCGGTCGAGTTAAACATGCTTCTGAGGTTCCAGTGACCACTGTTCCTGCCTTTCTTCCCACTGTGTATCCTCCCACTTCGTCCTGGTCTGCCTCTGGATGATGTTCTCTTCGATTGGAGGCCACTCAGTGCAGCTTGGGACAGTTTCTTATCAATGCCTTGGGTGGTTCCATGAAATTTCGGAGTAAGAACGGGAGCTTTGAGGATGGATTTGGACTGTTGTTAATGTAAACAGTCTGCTACATTGACTCAGGACTACAGTTTGCTTCTGATCACTATCACTGCACCTCAACATCATTTATCTGCAATAAATGGACATTCAGTGCAACCTAGATGAGGATGAGGTTCCCTCTTGAGTCTGGTTCCTCTTAAGGTTTCTTCCTTATGCCGACTCAGGGAGTTTTTTTTGCCACAGTCGCCACCGGCTTGTTCATCAGGGACAAACTTACACTTATAAAGAACATCTTCATTCTTTATCACCACATTATCTGTGTAAAGCTGCTTCAAGACAATGTTCATTTTTAAAAGCGTTATACAAATAAACATGAATTAAATTGAATTGAATTGAGATCTTCAACAACTTCTAACCCATGGATACTGTGTGTGTGTGTGTGTGTGTGTGTGTGTGTGTGTGTGTGTGTGTGTGTGTGTGTGTGTGCGTGTGTCCTGCTAAACTCCTCTGGTTTTTTTCTTCCTCCTGCTTTCCGCTGCTCCTCGTCCTTCTCCCACCTGTAAAAAAGGACAGCTGGAACCCGTCAACGAGGTACCCTACACTTTACACTACGCACCCACACTCTACACCCACAACATACACCTGCACACACACCCTACACCCCACACTCACACCCTACACCCACACCATACCCCCCACACCATACATCCCACACCATACACCCTGCACCCACACTCTACACCCACACCATACACCACACACCCCACATTCTTCACCCACACCCTACACCCCACACACTACACTCTACACCTCACACCCACACTTTACACCCTGCTGTCACACCCTACACCCCACACTATACACCCCACACCGTACACCCTGCACCCACACTCTACACCCCACACTCACACCCTACACCCCACACCCTACACCATATACCCCGCACCCCACACTCTACACCCACACCATACACCACACACCCCACATTCTTCACCCACACCCTACACCCCACACACTACACTCTACACCTTACACCCTGCTGTCACACCCTACACCCCACACTATACACCCCACATGCTACACCCCAAACCCTACACTCTACACCCCCCACTCACACCATGTACACCACACTTACACCCTACATCCCACACCTTACACTCTACAGCACGCACACACACACACACACACACACACACACACACACACACACACACACACACTCTACAGCATATACGCAACCACACCCTACACTCTACACCTCGCATTGCATTCACACCCTACATCCCACACCATACACCCCACACCCTACACCCACCCTATACACCTCACACCCTACATTCTACAACCACACTCTGTAGCTTGCACCCACACCCTTCACTCTACACCTTGCACCCACGCTCTACACCCTAACACCCACACCCTACACTCTACACCCCGCACTCACACCCAACACATTCGCACCCTACACTCTACAGCCTGCACTCACGCTCTACACCAGGCACGCATCCACACCGTACACCCACACTCTACACCTCACTCACTACATCACATACTCTACATCACATACTTTAAATCCTACAGCCCACCCCCTATACCCAACATTCTACACCCTACAGACCCCACAACCACACACACACACACACACACACACACACACACACACACACACACACACACACACACACACACACACACACACACACACCACCCCATATATCAGGTTGGTTTTCTCTTCGTCCCTGTAGCTTTATGAAGAAACTGTATTGCCTGCTGTCGCATTTGATTTGTTTAGCTGAATTGTAGTGACACTCAATTGTGTGTGTGTGTGTGTGTGTGTGTGTGTGTGTGTGTGTGTGTGTGTGTGTGAGTGTGACGAGGCAGACGGGTCTCAGCAGAGGCGATGACTCACGCTTTTCTACCTCAACTACACTAAAAGCTCCATCTTCTGAAGCTCCCTGAGGCTTTTAACAACCGCTAGACAGCACTAGGCATTTTCTCTAGAAGAGTCCAAAAGTTATTTTGGAAGTATCACAATTAAATTCCTACAAATAGTTGAGTTCTCTCAGTGCTCACATCAGGAAGGTTCCTGGTATTCAGAGTCAGGCTACACGGCTGCATTTAGATGATTCAGTTACTCATTTAAATCATTGTTGTGTAAAATTCACACCTCCAAATTTACCCGAATTTTTTAATATATAAATAAACCTTGCAGCAATTTTGCTCCTTTTTCCTATCAACATTCAGATGTCCACCTTTTAGGTTCTGCTTCATCCGTAGAGAAAACGGTCAGAATTGTGAGATATATTTCTTCTTCTTTTTCTTCTTCTTCTTCTTCTTCTTTCGGCTGCTCACTTTATGGGTCTTCACAGCGGATCATCCGTCTCCATCCCCCCCTGTCCTCTACATCTGCCTCTTTCAAACCAACTACCTGCATGTCTTCCCTCACCACATCCATAAACCTCCTCCTTGCTCTTCCTGTTTTCTTTTATCCTCAGTGTTCTTTTACTGATATACCTCATGTCCCTCCTCTGCACATGACCAAACATCTCAATCACCTAGTCTCTAAAACGTCCTACCTGAGCTGTCTTGCCAATAGACCATTCACCCATTCACCATTACACTGTATGTATATATTATCTATTAGTTATATTATCTTTGGGCTTCCTCTTTTCCTCCTGCCTGGCAGCTCCATCCCCGACAGTCTTCTTCCCATGTCCCTCCTCTGCACATGACCAAATCATTTCATTTACACCTCTCTCATGTTGTCTCCAAAATGTCCTGGTTGCACGCTCACTCTTATTAGCTCATTTCTAATCCTGCCCCTCCTTGTTACTCCAGATGAAAATCTCAGCATCTTCAACTCTGCCACCTCCAGCTTCACCTCCTGTCTTTTAGATCCGTAGATTTCTATGGACCAACAGATAGCTACCATTCTCCAAACTCTCCAGTTCTCCAAAGGTTCTTACCCATTAGCAGTTGTTGTGCAGCAGTTGCTTGTGTCTCTGAGTCTGTGTTTGTGATGGTTCTCCTTAGGGTCTGCTGTCCACATTGACGGATCTCTTGCTGTGCCGCTGGTCGTGTGGAGCATGTTGGCGGTGGTTTTGGGAATGTAGCTGCTGTCAGACCTCTGAGGAAGAAGTGGAGATTCTGGGACCGTTTCCTGCACAGACGCCCTCCTGGCTGTAAGTACATCTCAGATTATCTGATGACCACCATACACACTGCTGATAACCTCTTATAACAGCCTTATTAATACTAATGCTCATAGGGACCTTTTATAAACTCATACAGTGACTAATATGAGTTCTTTATGATCTCACATGACCCTAATTATTATATCTACTATTGTAAATTATTAAACCCCCTAGCTAGTTCATACAATGCCCATATGAACCCTTATGAACTCCATACTGTTTCTGTTCTAATATTAACTTCTTATAATGTCGCACAACAACTATGAGCTTCTTATAAACTCATCCCATTACAATACTCACTGTTCTCTTATAATCATATACAACATCATTACGGGGCCCATTAAACCTGCTATAATGCTTTATACCTCATTTATCTCCAGTATTAAGTCTGTTTGCAAGGTTTTCTTAAGAAATGAATTCAGTCTAAACTTGACGTTTTACCTGAGCCGTGCTGCTCGTGGTTTATTTGGGTGTGTGTTGCATTGTAGCTCCAGACTCGATCATCAGATGCAGGAATGGAAGCCCTAACGAGTGAAGGCTGGGTCTGCAATTCATTTACAGCTTTCATTATCATCAACAGCTGTGATGTGGAAGAGCCGTGTTTTGTTTCTGTGTGGATGGTGGTTCTGTCGTAGGGCTGCTGCCTAATTCCAAACTGAGAATGTACTTATTAAGAGGTAGAATGGGATGTTGAAATGTTTGATTGACTTGAGTGATTGTTTTTAACCTCATACAATGGCAACAGGAAGCTTTTCTGACTTAATTTAGTGCACATACACTCTTTATAATCTCACACTAGCCATATGTTATAAACCATTTATACCTTCCTATAGATAAATTAGGGACAAATAGTGCAGATAAAAATATAAATATAAGTAAAGCATGTAATACGAGGTAGTATCAAAAAGTTTCGAGACTAGTTCTGTAACACGCCAATAGATGGCAGCACGAGGCTGCACCCACAATAACAGGGAGCACCGACCTTCATAACGCAGTGTGCCAAAAGACATCGTCCTGTGTACAGTGGAAACCGTGTGATTGGTGCTGTTTTGACCATGTGCGTTACCCCGTCTACTATTCCGATCACCTGCACACCATGTCACCGAGCTCCTCCTCACATGTGAGTTTCTTGCCAGAAACAACATGATCTCGCTTCCACCCACACCCTACTTGCCAGATTTGGCTCCTGAGGACTTCACCCTCTTCCAGAATATGAAGATCCAGATCCCTGTTTTAACACGTTGCGGAGATCCGGCGTGAATCAAAAAGAAGACTTCCAGGACATGTTCCATTAGAACACCGAGCGTGGTATTGCTGTGCAAGGGGAGTTTTTTGAAGGTGATAGTGTGGAAACGTAGATAAATAAAGACCTTTCATGTTAACAGAGCAGGTCTTTTTGATACCACCTTGTATATGTAGATATATTTACAACAAATAAATATAAAGGCTCTGGGCAGTGTAAAACTGTGTAGGAGCTATTGATGAAGTACACTAAATCTATGTGTAGATATGTATATTCAAGTTCAAGTTTATTTCTATTGCTCTTTTCACAATGGGCATGTTCTCAAAGCAGCTTCACAGTACTTATTAATTAAAGGGAATGATGTGTGTTTATCCGTGATGAGCAACCTGGGGGACTGTGGCAAGGAAAAAATTCCCTGAGATTATGAGGAAGAAACTTTAAGAGGAACCAGACGCCAAAAAGCAGAACCTCATCCTCATGTGGGTGACATCAAGAGTGTGATTCTAGCCTTTAAACACTACAGAACACTGGAGAGTGAGAACTAACATGAGCACTGGAGTGTGTGATTATGAGTGATGATCTTTCTACAGTCGTATACAGTCAGTTGAGGTTATATGGTGATATTTTCTCCACCTTATGAGAACTCTGACTGCTGCATTCTGGACAAACTGTAGCTTGTTTATTAATGCGTAATCCAGTCTTTTATATCTTTAACACACTCAGTTAACCTGTTCAATTGAGTGTATCGCCTGGTTTTGATGAGATATATAGCTGGGTATCATCAGCGTAACAGTGGAAGCTAATTCCATGCCTTCTAATAATATTTCCAATAGGAAGCATGTATATTGTGAAAAGCAGGGGTCAGATCAAATCAAACCAATCAAATCAAATTTTATTTGTCACATACATACAGAGTATGACATGCGGTAAACTGCTTTTTACGACGGTCCGGCATGAGGGAATAGGATGAGGAGAAAAATAAACCAAGAAAAAAATTAAGGTAGATAAATAAAATGTATGTAAAACAAAAGTGTATATACAAGGATGCATATGACAGTAAACAGTAACATTTAAGGTGATTGACAGTGACCGTGTGCGGTATGGTGTGGTATAAAGTGACAGTGTGCGGTATGGTGTGGTATAAAGTGACCGTGTGCGGTACGGTGTGGTATAAAGTGACCATGTGCGGTATGGTGTGGTATAAAGTGACCGTGTGCAGTACGGTGTGGTATAACGTGACCATGTGCAATATGGTGTGGTATAAAGTGTCCGTGTGTGGTATGGTGTGATATAAAGTGACCGTGTGTGGTATGGTGTGGTATAAAGTGACTGTGTGCGGTATGGTGTGGTATAAAGTGGTCGTGTGCGGTATGGCGCGGTATAAAGTGTCCGTGTGCGGTATGGTGTGGTATAAAGTGACCGTGTGTGGTATGGTTTGGTATTAAGTGTCTGTGTGCGGTATGGTGTGGTATAAAGTGTCTGTGTGCGATATGATGTGGTATAAAGTGGCACTGTGCTGTACAAGTCCAGAGTTTAAGTGACTAAAGTGTCATAGTGCAAAATATATATAGATACAGTAAATGTTAACACAAAATATTTGTGCAGAAAACGTGTGAAGATGGAGAGAGAGGTCCAGTTTCAGATCCTGGGTGTTTCCTGGTTTAAACTGGCCTGTGGGAAGAAGCTCCTCCTCATTCTCTCTATGTTCGCTTTCAAGGAGCGGAAGCGTTTCCCTGAACCTAACAGAGAAAAGAGTCCATTGTTGGGATGGCTGAGGTCCTTCATAATCTTCCTGGCTCTGGTCCTGCACCGCATGCTGTAGATTTCCTGCAGGTCAGGGAGCTTGATGTGGATGGTATGTTCAGCTGAACGCACCACCCTCTGGAGGGCTCGTCTGTCCTGCATGGTGCTGTTCCCGAACCAGGAAGTGATGCTACACGTCAGAAAGCGTCTCAGATGGTACAGACGCTGCTGGGCTTCTTCACCAGGGTGTTGATGTGACAGGTCCAAGACAGTTCCTGTGTGATGTGAACACCTAAGTATCGGAAACTTTCCACTCTTTCCACTGGGGTCCCGCTGATGTTTAGCGGTTGGTATGACTGCTCCTGATTCGTGCTGAAGTCCACTATCAGCTCCTTAGTTTTGCTGACGTTCAGGAGAAGGTTGTCTTCTGGCACCATCTCTCCAGGTTTTTAATCTTCTGTAGGTAGGCCGTCTCGTCATTGTTGGAGATCAGGCTCACCACAACAGTGTCGTCAGCAAACTTGATGATGATGATGGAGTTGGAAGTGGCCACTCAGTCATATGTGTACAGTGAGTACTGCAGATGGCTCAGAACACAACCCTGGGGAGCTCCAGTGCTGAGAGTGAGGGTGGATGAGGTGTGGTGTTGAACGCTGAACTGTAGTCCAAAAACAGCATCTTTGCATAATTCCCTTTTCTGTAGTCCAGGTGGCTCATCGTTGTGTGTAGAATTTTGATGGCGATGGTGATGGCGTCCTCAGTCCACTGGTGGCAGTGTGTCTGGTAGTGTCGTAGTGATAAAGTCTGTGACCAGTCTTTCAAAGCACTTTATCACTACTGAGGTCAGAGCTACAGGGCGGTAGTCGTTGAGGCAGGCGGGCTGGGGTTTCATCGGGACAGGAACAATGGTGGACTGTTTGAAGCATGAGGGGAAAACAGATTGTTCCAGTGAGGTGAACACTTGTGCTAGCTGGTCAGCGCAGGCTTTCAGAACCCGACCTGTAATGCCATCTGGTCCTGCTGCCTTCCTGGTATTCACTCTAATGAATGCCCTCCTCATGCCATTCTCCAAGATGGTGAACATGTTTACCTCTCCGGCTCTCTCGGCGTGTATGCTGTTTGTGCCGCTAGCGCCGCTAGCGTGGTTAGCTGCAGCCTCGAAGCGAGCGTAAAAGAAGTATCGCTTGTCTGCCAGAGAAGTGTCCGCATTCACCATTCTAGAAGGTAGTGTTCTATAGTCCATGATGTTTCTTAGACCCTGCCACAGGCTCCTAGAGCCACCCTGTTGGAACTGTGACTACAGTTTCCATCCGTAGTGCCACTTTGCTTCCTTCTCCGCTTTGCGAACACTGTAAGATGCAGCCTTGTACTCGTCCATGTACCCGGTGGCGAGCCCTGTGTTGTAGGCAGCGGAGCAGATCTCAGAGTGTTGCGGATGGTTTTATCCATCCACGGCTTCTGGATGGGAAACGTTCTGATGATGTTTTTTTGCCCCGTATCATCTGCTAGGGTCCTAGAACTGAACCTTGTGGCACCCCATATTTAACTTTAAATAACCTGGATAGCTCTCCTTTTAAGTCCACAAAATGGTAACGATCGGACAGCTAGGCTTTAAACCAGCTTAATGCCTGTCCCTGAATGCAGATGTAATTCTGTAGGCGATCAAGGAGAAGATCCTGATCTATAGTGTCGAATGCAGCACCAAGATCTAGTAAAACTAACAGAGAGATGAAGCCTTGGTCTGAAGCTAAAAACAGGTCATTAGTGATTTTAACTAGAGCAGTTTCTGTGCTATGATGGAGCCTGAAACCTGACTGAAACTCTTCAAAGATATTGTTCTCTTGTAAGTAGGAACAGAACTGGGCAGCGACAATCTTTTCTAAAATCTTAGACAGAAATGGGAGATTTGAAATGGGTCTGTAATTCGATCGTGTTAGGACCAAATTAGGTTTCTTAATGAGGGGCTTAATAACTGCTAACTTGAGGGATTTAGGGATAATAATTTTATAATAACCTAATAAAAAGTTAATAATATTGATTAATAATTGATTAATAATAATGAGTACGTACAACAAGGTTATACACAGGGAATTTACAGATGATATATGGATATGAGGATAATTTATCATATACAGTGAATACACTTTTATATACAGAAATAATGCTTAAAAAAACAGAGAATGTACAGAGTGAAGCAGAACTACATGATTATTACTGCAGTAAAATCAGTAAAGCATCAATGCTACTGATAAGAGCGCTGTATAACCTTTTTCCAGTTCTATCGCTATAAAAACACATTATATAATCCCATACAACACCCATATGAAGCCTTAATAACCTAAGACGTCATCGGTAAGAGATGTTCTGGACCCTACACCATTCCGTTCCTATATAAGCGCTTTATAAGCACACAGATGAAAGTAGGAGCTTCTTATGCACACAAAACTCAGATATCCTTTTTTTTTTACTTTATTTATGGAGATGTTTGGAAGCGATCTGAAACCCATTGAATCTCTTGAAGTAATCACACCCCACGTCCTCCATTTCTCCCTCGACTACATCCATCCCCCTCCCTCGTCCTATCGACCTTCTAAGGCCATGTGTTTTAGATTGCTCTGTTGCCGTGACAACTATCTCTCATTGCACTGTAGTCATGGACACAGAGGGTCCTTGATGATCCCTAGGGGAAGTCCTCCTCGCAGTCAGGCCTCACCAAAGAAATGAGCGAAACAGGATATTTATTCCAGAAGGGAAACGCAATAAAATTATCCACGGCTGTTACACCGGCTCTGGGTCACAATATTAATGCAGAATGTTGCACTCTGGCTGCGACTCCTGTACTGAGTCATGCACAGAGAATCCTGCTGTTTTCAACAATCAGTGGGATTCAGTGTGCGATTTTATTCCCTGTTTAAAAAAATGCTTTAGGTATTATTATTATTATTATTATTATTATTATTATTATTATTATTATTGGTTTTATTATTTATTATTTATTATTATTATTATTATTATTATTATTATTATTATTATTATTATTATTATTATTATATTTGCATTTAGGACAAGTGGCACTTCATTATCCCAGCACCACCAAGCTACTACTGTTGGGCCCTTGAGAAAGGCCCCATTAGTAGTAGCTTGGTGATGCAGGGATTTGAACCCATGACCTTCTGATGAGAAGTCTAACATCTTGTCTACTGAGTTACAAGTAATAATAATAATAATAATAATAATAATAATAATAATAATATATAAGGGTATAACAGTACACAAAAGTCACGGTTCGGTTCAGTTTGGATACAGACAGGATACAGGGGAGGAAATGCAAAACATTAAATTGCTTGTCGTTTTTTTATTAATGCAGTTTATTATTGTTTACATTTGTGAACATTAGCATTTAAACAGTTTCCATTTTTTAAACAAGTTTAAATAAAATGCCTGCTTGGTTAAATTATATTAAATACTATTATTATATTAAATTGAGCAATTAATTAAATTGGCACAAATTAAATTGATTAAATAAAATTCAATAAATGGAAACAATTTATTAAATAGTTTACATTTGTTAGACCCATTTGGGTAATATAGATTGTGTGTGTGTGTGTGTGTGTGTGTACTTTACATTTAAGATTGAACTTTCTAATGATACGTTCTACTGATTTCAGCAGACTTTTTAAAATGTCTTCATTCCTCCATCCTTCATTTATTCACTGCCTCAATATGTGGAATATGTCAGGATTTACCCCTTTTAAGATACATTTTTGAAGCTGGACATAAAACCCTAAAGAATCCATGGGGTTAGCGAACGCTAGTGCTATTGTTTCTTTAGTAATTACATGCATGCGCTAAACACGGAGCGAGTATCCACAGTGACACTGCGCTAACTCTAGTTTCTTTTTTATACTCCTGCCATTGTTGTGTATATTTTCAAGTATAATAATAATAATAATAATAATAATAATAACATTTACTCAATATATAAATATAAGTATATATATGTATGTGCACCTTAGCAAATAGGGTCCCTGATGTAATCTCTCAGTTGAGTAGTGATGGGGGACGACCAGAGGGGCAGTAAGGTGGTACTGTCGAGTCACAGTGTACAATGGCTGAAATCTTTACGGCGATGTGAACCCGCAGTGTAATAACGTTATTCCGTCTGGCTCAGTTTACATTTCCTTTGTGTGTTAAATTATATGTTATGTTTGTGACTTTGTATAATGCTGAATATTTGCATTGCACTATTGTTAATCATTTAGACATATCGAGTTATTTCTATACACTTGTTTATTTGTACACGTTTGTTTGTTTGTTTGTTTTTTTATGATTGTTTTGGTGGGTTTTTTTGGTCGTTTTGAATTTATGTAAAATCCTAACCAGGGACGAGGGCTGGAGACGAGCTTTATTCTGTATGCCCTGTTTACACGCCATCGGGTGTCAGTATGTAACAAAGTCTGGTGTATTTTCCCTGATAAATAAACAAAAATATATTTATATATACATATACACAAATTATTATCTTTCTGATATTTCCTTCCATTATTACCTCTGATTATTACCTCCGAAATCATTTCTTTGCACTTTGTGCTTGAGATTACATCATCTTAGATTTACATCACCGTTAATCTGTGACATTTTAAATATAAAACACTATTATTATTATTACAGTTACAGTATTTACACTCCCTTATACAGAGCTACTTAGTTATCTCAGTTATACGGCTGAGAGAGAATTGAGAGTTAAGGGCCTTGCTCAAGGGCCCAGCAGTGGCAGCTTGGTGGTGAAGAGATTTAAATTCATGACCTTCAAATTAGAAGTTTAACATCTTATCCACTGAGCTACAACTTCCCGTCATACCAGACCAGAGGGCGTGACTTAAGCTAATCACAAAAACAATAGATCCCCAAACTAACTTTGCGATTAGAACGTTGTTACACTCACATCTATAACATCTGGAATGCTTACTAGATCTGCTCTTCAGAGCCATACCTTAAAGAGTTCTGTGTAGAAGCCCTACAACAGGATGTTCCTCTGGCAGAAAGGCTTCGTTGTGGAAGCTAAGGACTTTTTGTCTTCAGTTGGAAACGCTCTGTGTGAGGATGTTCAAAATCAACAGCCTAAAGATCCATGAAGTTTCTGAGCAACTCAAGAACTTTAAGGATGGATTTAGACTGTAATTAATATCAACAGGCAGGTTTTTATTTTATTTAAACAAATAAAACTATTGAATTGTTGGTAAATTGCTGAGATATAAGAAGGTTCAAACATTAAACCATTACTTTTTTTTCTTTCTTTCTTTCTTTCTTTCTTTCTTTCTTTCTTTCTTTCTTTCTTTCTTTCTTTCTTTCTTTCTTTCTTTCTTTCTTTCTTTCTTTCTTTCTTTGTTTTCAGCATCACCGACTGTAACGATGATAAAGAGTCCAACTCCCACCTGGTGCTGCATGAACACGTCCCCCCAGCCCACACTGCCACTCCGGGCAGCACCAGTCCCAGCTGCACCAGTCCCAGCTGCCGGGGGGCCACCTCAGAGACCTCCCGCTCCACCTTTAGCCTCGCACGCCAGCTCTCCAGTACGTCCCTGTTAATGTACCGCAGATATCATAACATAACACTCCACGCAAAATAGAAATTTAAAATTTACAAAAATAAAAAATAAACAAATGTGCTAAATTAAATAAATATGGATATATTCATTAATAAATATAATGATATAATTAATAAATGATAAATGATAAATATAATATAGCACTCTCAGTCTCATATGTAAAAACAAATGTCAGTGATTTGCCTCTAGAGGCCGCTCTCGTACTGTATAATGACAACAGACCTTCTCAGCCACTCCAGCAACAAACGAAACCTGGAAAAACTATTTGTAAGGATTTTTGCTAAAAGTTTCAGCAATCAGTGGTGATTAATCGGCAGAACTGATTAATCGTCCGACCTCTAATCTCCATGATTTGATGTTGTATTATTCTTGTTGTTTTCTGGATCTCAGGTCTGGATTCGCGGCGTCCAAGCTCCCCACTGGTGGACACGAAGCCTGTTGAATTCTGGGCCATGTCCCCAAGAAAGGAGGCTGTTCAGCCCCTGCGCAAAGCACAGCCTCCTCCAGACGACTATTACCGCAAGCTGGAGCCTCGGTTGTACTCGTCCGAATCTGGAGGAGATGATGTGGACTCTCTGAGTGACGAGGAGCTCCTGCTGCGCTACCAGCTCGGCCTCCTGCACTTCAGTACGCAGTACGATCTTGTGCGCTGCCAGCTGATCGTGCGAGTCATCGAAGCGCGGGACCTGCCCTCTCCTGGTGCAGGTGTGGCTCACTCCAACCCCTACGTCAAGATGAGCCTCCTGCCGGACCACAAGAACTCACGTCAGACCGGCGTCAAGCGCAAGACGCAGAACCCTGTATTTGAGGAGCGCTTCACATTCGAGTTGCCGTTTCTCGAGGCCCAGCGCCGGACGCTGCTGCTCTCCGTCCTGGACTTTGACAAGTTCTCACGCCACTGCGTTATCGGCAAAGTTACGCTCCCGCTCAGCGAGGTGGACCTGGTGAAAGGAGGACACTGGTGGAAGGCTCTCGTTCCCAGCTCACAGGTTCACATTCACACTCAGGAAGATTAAATGACAATGATGTAGTTCATCACGACAAATCAGACGACCCGATCTGCTCCAGCTCCTCCAACTCATAACGCTGAGTAATGACGTATGATGATACGTTTTCAAGAAATTTTACAACAGCAATTTGATTAAATAAATAAAAAAATGTTGAGACAATATCAAATACAGTTTCTATGAAGCTTTTTAGGAAACTGGAGCAGATCAGGCAACTCCAGACAATTCTCAACAATATCAGTAATATTTTCCATTTAAATGTTGATAAACGATGTGTATGTGTGTGTGTGTGTGTGTGTGTGTGTGTGTGTGTGTGTGTGTGTGTGTGTGTGTGTGTGTGTTGTACAGAATGAGGTGGAACTCGGGGAACTGCTGCTGTCATTAAACTACTTGCCAAGTGCCGGGCGACTGAATGTGGACGTCATCAGGGCCAAACAGCTGCTGCAGACTGACATGTGCCAGGGTTCAGGTACCTTCTTGTTCCTTTTGTTCCTCCTCATTCCTTCATTTCTTTTCATTCCTCCTCTTTTTCCCCCTTGTTCCTCTCATTCCTCCATGTTTCTCTGCATTTCTCTTATTCCTCCATATTCCTCCTCCCTCCTCATCCCTTCCCCTTTTTTTCTCATTCCTCCTCTCTTTCTTTCCTGTTACTCTCATTCCTCCATGTTTCTCTGCAATCCTCTTGCTCCTCCATGTTCCTCCTCAATCCTCCTAATTTCTTCTCATTCTTTGGGTTCCTTCATTTTTAACATGAACACAGTGGTTTTGCTGGAAATTGAAGCTTTTTCAGGTTGAAGTTTTCTGTCCAAACTTGATAAATTGGCCTGGGTGGGAGGGGCATAATCTCTCTCTCCTGTCAATCACAGTGAGACTAACCAATCATGAGTATTGGTGAGCTGTACTGTGTATAAAGTATGTAGAAGAGGGCAGATACAGCAGAGACAGCCGTTTACGTGTCACTCAGAGGAAGGACACTTGCTGAGGGATCGTGTTAGAGGACAGAGTGATCTAGTCAGTGTGGAAAAAAGAGGCATGTTTGTACGTGTGTGTGTGTGTTTATAAGTGTGTGTGTGTGTGTTTATAAGTGTGTTAACAGTCACATTAGGAATTGTTGAAGTTGAAATCTCCCCACTTGGTTTTGGGTTCAGATCCCTTCGTGAAGGTTCAGCTGGTGGCAGGCCTGAAGCTGGTGAAGACGAAGAAGACGTCGTGTATGAGGGGAACCATTGACCCCTACTTCAACGAGTCCTTCAGCTTCCGGGTTCCTCATGAGGAGCTGAGTGAGGTTAGCCTGGTGTTTTCAGGTAAAACACACATCATCAGTAGTTAAAGTATTAAACTTTGAATCCTATGGTCATGAGTTAAAATCCCAGCCACACCCAGCTGCCACTCCTGGGCCCCTGAGCGTGGCCCTTAACCCCATTTCTGCTCAGGTGTATGAATGAGATATATATATATATATAGCTGTCAAATGCTGTAAATATAAATGTTATATACACGCACTTCACCACACACACACACACACACACACAGACCCACACACTCTCCAGCTCTAGACCTGGAGCCCTCAGAAGCCGAACATGATCCTCTCCTCACACTCAGCTCTGCTTCTCCTCTGAACAGAAATGTAACAAAAATGTCTCACTGCTTTCTTTAATTATCCTCAGAAAACCAGCAGCTCTTCCCCTCACGCTCTTCTCCATCCTGCAGCAGAGATGCTCTCGGTCAGATCCGGTCTCCCCCTGATGCTGATCCGGCAGCACTCGCTGTGTTGTATTTAAAATGCAACCACCCTGAAATTAATTGGATGGAATGAAACCATTTCTTTCATTAAACATACAGTGAGAACATTTTCCACAGTCTGTACACCTCACCCTCACTTTTCACACCTGAAATCATGTTTATTATACCCAACACGTCATCAGGGGGAAATCAATCAGTTCTACAATATTCTATATACCATGGATTTGGCATGGAGTTTGTAAATCGATCTATTACATTTACAGAACCATATCTTTCTGCACAATGATTATAGAAAGTCGGTGCTCCCTGTGACTGTGCATGCAGCCTTGTGCTGCCATCTGCCAACTTTTTGATCCCTCTTCGTACAAACCCGATTCCAAAAAAAGGTTGGAACACTGTACAAATTGTGAATAAAAACAGAATGCAATGATGTGGAAGTTTCAAATTTCAATATTTTATACAGAATAAAACACAGACGACATCTCAAATGTTTAAACTAAGAAAATGTCTCATTTTAAGGGAAAAATAAGTTGATTTGAATTTCATGGCATCAAAACATCTAAAAAAATTTGGGACAAGGTCATGTCTCCACTGTGTGGCATCCCCTCTTTATAACAGTCTGTACACGTCTGGGGACTGAGGAGACAAGCTGCTCAAGTGTAGGAATAGGAATGTTCTCCTATTCTTGTCTAATACAGGCTTCTAGTTGCTCAACTGTCTCAGGTCTTCTTCTATCATCTTCCTCTTTATGATGCACCAAATGTTTTCTCTGGGTGAAAGATCTGGACTGCAGGCTGGACATTTCAGTACCCGGATTCTTCTTCTACACAGCATGATGTTGTAATTGATGCAGTATTTGGTCTGGCATGTGGACTGGTCATGTTGGAAAATGCAAGTTCTTCCCTGAAAGAGACGACGTCTGGATGGAAGCATATGTTGTTCTAGAACTTGGATATACCTTTCAGCATTGATAGTGTCTTTCCAGATGTGTAAGCTGCCCATGTCACACGCACTCATGCAACCCCATACCATTAGAGATGCAGGGTTCTGAACTGAGCGCTGAGAACAACTTGGGTTGTCCTGATCCTCTTTAGTCCGGATGACATGGCGTCCCAGTTTTCCAAAAAGAACTTCAAGTTTTGATTCGTCTGACCACAGAACAGTTTTCCACTTTGCCACAGTGCATTTTAAATGAGCCCTGGCCCAGAGAAAACCCCTGATCTTCTGGATCATGTTTAGATACGGCTTCTTTTTGTGACCTGTAGAGTTTTAGCCGGCGATGGTGAATGGCACGGTGGATTGTGTTCACCGACAATGTTTTCTGGAAGTATTCCTGAGCCCATGTTGTGATTTCAATTACAGCAGCATTCCTGTATGTGATGCAGTGGCGTCTGAGGGCCCGAAGATCACAGCATCCAGTCTGGTTTTCCGGCCTTGACCCTTACTCACAGAGATTGTTCCAGATTCTCTGAATCTTTGGATGATATGATGCACTGTAGATGATGAGAACTTCAAACTCTGCAATTTATCTCTGAGAAACTCCTTTTTGATGTTGCTCCACTATTTTTCACCGCAGCATTGGGGGAACTGGTGATCCTCTGCCCATCTTCTGAGAGACACGGCCACTCTGAGAGGCTCTTTTTATACCCAATCATGTTGCCAATTGATCTAATAAGTTGTAAATTGGTCCTCCAGCTGTTCCTTATATGTACATTTAACTTTCCTCCCTCTTATTGCTACCTGTCCCAACTTTTTGGGAATGTGTAGCACTCATGAAATCCAAAATGAGCCAATATTTAGCATGACATTTCAAAATGTCTCACTTTCAACATTTGACATTTTATCTATATTTTATTGTAAATAAAATTTAATGTGATTTATTAAGAACAACAAAACTCATAACGGGGAGGTTTTATATTATAATATAATATGAGCCCATAGGGTCCAAATATGCTAATTTGTGAGTTACTAATGGGAAAGGGGGCGGGGCTCATTAGAGATAAGGGGCAATTTGTTATTAAGAACTACAGAAATAAAGAAAAAAGAGAGAGAGAGAGAGAGAGAGAGAGAGAGAGAGAGAGAGAGAGAGAGAGAAGCATAAGACTGAAGGTGAGCAGCATATGGTGTTTTTTTCAGTTTACATGATCAGAGGAAGCTGATGGACATGCGCCTCTCCAGTCATGCCCACATCAACACCAACCTGGTGGAACTGTCCTCCAGCTGTCTTTAGTGCTCTCTATCTCTCTATCTGTATTTCTATCTGTCTATCTATCCTTTTGTGTCTCTCTTTTACTCTTAATCAGCCTCTCTCTCTCTCTCTCTCTCTCTCTCTCTCTCTCTCTCTCCCTCTCTCTCTCTCTCTCTCTCTCTCTCTCTCTCTCTCTCTCTCTCTCTCTCTCTCTCTCTCTCTCTCCTCTCTCTCTCTCTCTCTCTCTCTCAGCAGTAGGTTATCCGTGTGTAATGATGCTCTTTCCCTGCTGTTTGCTGTCTGATGTGTCTGATGTGTGTGAGAGGAACCAGACGTGGTGTTCTGCATAAATCTGGCTCCCATCAGGCGATCTGCTTCCTGTGGTGCTTCACTCACCAAGCCTGCTCTTCTCTCTCTCTCTCTCTCTCTCTCTCTCTCTCTCTCTTTCTCTCTCTCTCTCTCTCTTTCTCTCTCTCTCTCTCTCTCTCTCTCGCTCTCGCTCTCGCTCTCTTTCTCTCTTTTTTCTCTCTCTCCTTTAAATTGAAGAAATTAAATCAGCTGAAATGCCATCATCACTATCATCTCCACAAGCATTATTACCATCACCATCTTCATCATTAACATCATCTCCATAATCACCATCATAAATTTTTCCACTACCTTTATCACCATTATAATAATAATCATCATCATCATCATCAAGATCATCATCATCATCACTGTCTCTGTTATCACCACCACGACCATATCACCATTAACACCATCACCCTTTACACCACCACCATCATCTCCATTAACACCACCATCATTATTACTACCACAATCATCATTACCATCATCACAATCATCACCATCCCCACCCTCACCCTCAACAATATCATCAGTATAATTACTCTGAATTACATCATGTAATTTGTATCGTTAAAGAGATCGAAGAGCATGAAAGAATCTCCAGTCCTCATCCTCGTCCATCTTGTGTTCCTCAGTCAGTTCCTCTTGTTAAACATGAACCGTGTCCAGTGCTGACGTCAGGCAGAGACACATCATGATGATGTCATGACCTCGCCCTCGCCCGCTCCCTCAGGACCTCTGCCAGAGACGTGATTTTATTTAAAACTCCCACGCGCCATCATGTCTTCAGAGTGACGCTCGTTGTAACATCAGGACAACTGTGTGGGGGTGTGTGTGTGTGTGTGTGTGTGTTTTTTAGAGAAAACCCTAAATTCCCACATGGTGTGAGAGACTGCAGACTTAAGGGGAGATTTTTTAATAGAAAACATGAACATGTCTGAATATAACGATGTCTAGCGGCCGTCCTGGGAGACTGAGATCTCTTGAAGGAGACGGGTTCCTCGAGTGCTCCGGTTGCTTGGTGACGAATACAAATACAATTTCATTACCGACTTCCTTCTGCCTCATATTTAATAATGTGATGATTATGTGGTGTCTAATGTTTAAACATACATTACAACCTGGTCAGTGTGAACCGTGGATTGTGATTGGCTGAAAGGAAGTTCAGGTCTGAATCGTGGATTGTGATTTACTGGAAGTTCTCTCTCTTTTTCTGAAGTGTTCTTTGGATCTATTCAGTCAGTTTCACTCTGCAAACATCAATAACAGCTTGAACTCCTCAATGCTGAAGTGACCATGGTAGAAAGTGATATTCCACAGCTCAGTGTGAGGCCTACACCATTATAATTCTCTCCGCTTTCCCCTCAGGACCTACAGCGTACATGTAGAACATTTTACCGTCATGAATCTAAACATTTCTGCTGTGGCTCAGACCTGCAGCTCTACATCACACATCTTTGCTCATAATTACAGAACTTTCTGGAATCGCTTGTTTTCAAGGCTTCTTTCTGTTTCCTACTCAATTAGGGAAAAAATGGTGTAGATTATCTTCAGGAGAATTAATCTCATAAAAAGATCTTTGGGCTCACCTTCAGAAATTCTACAGTATCACTGGTAGTTACTTGAGGAACGTTTCTGGTATTCAGAATTGGGTTACGCAGCTGTGATCTGAACTTAAGCTTGTCATCAGATGTTCAACCCACCTGATGTTCTAAAAGTCCCACCTCCAACATCCATTGTACTAAATCATGCTACACCCAGGGCTGTGAGGAACGTGAAAGCTAATGAGATATACAGTATATCTTGAACCTGAGAAGGAATCAGCGTTTGTTTAAAAATATACAGACAATGATGATGTACAACAACAACAACAACAACAACAACAACATCGTTCGAATTGATTTGTTTCTATTATTATTAAAATCTCTGTGTTGAGATTTAACGAGAGCGACTTACGATGACCACTGAGCAGTTGAGGGATTGGGGCATCGCTCAAAAGCTCACAAATGAGCTTGTTTTGGTTTTGGGATTTAAACTGATGACCTTCTGGTCATAGGTTTAATGCTGTAACCAGTGGGCGACTCCCATCCCCAGTTCACGTTATTATAATATAAAAATGTTGGGTTATTTGGTTCACTGTTCTATAAAATGTTCTCCTCTGATCTTTTCACTAGTTTACGGCCACAATATGAAGAGCAGTAACGACTTCGTGGGCCGCGTGGTGATTGGTCAGTTCTCCACGGGGCCGGCTGAGACCACGCACTGGCGGCGTCTACTGCGTTCCCAGCGTACGCCGGTGGAACAATGGCACAGCCTGCGGTCTCGCGCCGAGTGTGATCGCGTCTCTCCCGCCTCGCTAGAGGTCACGTGATGGACGGAGACAGGAAGTGTGGACCCTTTAGTGGGTGGGGCTTCAGAAGAGTGCTGATCTGATTGGACTTGAAACTGACTCGTGTCCTACTCTGGTGTTATTCACGAACCTTATTCAGGCATTTGGACTGCTGAGGAAGACCATGCAGCACAACTCATCACACTCACTCTCTTCATAGAGAACTTAATAGCATCATCATTGACTTGGCTCAGGCTGAGATCAGCGGGATCCTTTCTCAACCTCATCTTCATCTTCATCCTCAACCTCCTCTCCTTGTCCTTCTCACCCACCTTCTCCCAATTCTCATCATCATCATCATCCTTCTCAACCTCAACATCCTCTTCCTCATCCATTGACCTAATCCTCCTCTCTCTCGTCCCTGTCCTCATCTTCCTTTTTCTCACCCAAGTCCTTGTCCATGTCCTCCTTCTCCTTATCTTTCTCCTCATTCTCCCTTTCCTTATCTTCTTGCTCATCCCCTTACTCCTCCATTTCTTCTTCCGTGTCCATGTCCTCCTTCTCCTTCTCCTCGTCCTCTTCCTCCTCCTCATTTCCTTGTCCATGTCCTCCTCCTTCTCCTCATCTTCTTGCTCATTCTTCTCATCTTCCTCCTTGTCTATGTCCTTCTCCTCCTACTGATGTTGTGGGATGTCGTTGCTTCTGTTAATCAGCTGATTGTATTTTTTTGTATTTCAGGTCTTTGTGAATGAATCAGTAATAATGCAGCTTTTAGTTCCACACTATGAGCTCCGTCTGTGTGAGATCTAGAAATCTCTTAATATACGAGTGTCCAATTAAATCTGCTTCTCCAATCCCATTCCAAAAGTTTCTCAAAACTCTGAGCTCAATCAGTCAAACGTTCTCCTGTCCTACTCGTGTAACATGTCCAATCCAATCACATTCTCTCGCTTTCTTTCAACAAAACTATCTGATCTTTTCTTCATCCAATCACAACTAGTTTTTTATTCAAACAAAAAAAACCTTTAACACTATGGTCACATGACTCTGGGTGTTTTTCTAAAGCCCTTTAGGTGGTGCTGTTGTGCTCATGAACATCAATTTATCATCCATCCCATGAACGCGATTTGGATATGAACATTTTACACATTAAATTATTTACAAATTAGAATACACGCAACACAAAACCCCTCAGACGGAGCTTCAGACTCGTGTGTTCCTCAGGTGTGTTCTCATTTATTTATTTATTTATTTTTAATATTTTCCCTGTGATCTGCAGTCCTTTTGGTGTTGGAGTAGATGATGCAGAAGTAAATGTGTGTGTTTCTGTCTTAGTGGTCGTGTCCTGCCTCGTCTCTCGTCCATAAGCATCCGTCAGGATGTGTAATTGTTGTGTAAACCCAGGACGTGACGTAGCCTCGTGTCGTGTTCGTGTCTTACGCTGTTTGTGTGAATCTCAGTGTTTATATTCAATTCGAGTAGAAACAAATACGACTTTAGAATCATGAGCCATGTGCCAGTGATCTTATTTAGGTAAAAACGTCTAGATGTGTAAAGATTCTCTTTAATCTGTAAATGTACATGACTTACACTGACACTGTGTACGGACGAGAAGAACTGAACAAAATATGTGATGCTGCAGGTTTTAAGAGAAAGAAATAAACAATGAACAATAAATGAAATAAAGAGGTGCTGAAATAAAATGCTGTCTCTCCTGCTTTGGGACAAACAGACGCAGGACTCCTGCAAGAAACCACATTTAAACTGGTGATCGTTTCAATCGTGATCGATAATTGCTGGTTTCTTTACTTGGTACAGAATCTAAACTTTTAATAGCACCAACCAATCAGCTGCTGCTGTACAACCCAGGGCAGTCACATGTCTTACCAACAACAAACATGTTTCGGGATATAAAAGTGATTTAAAGGAGTCATTTAGATACACTGATTCGTTTAGAGTTGTTTTGAAACACTGACTCATTTAGAGTCGTTCAGAAACACTGACTCGTTCAATTAGAGTCGTTTAGACACACTGACTCGTTCAATTAGATTCGTTCAGAAACACTGACTCGTTTAATTAGATTCTTCAGAAACACTGACTCGTTTAATTAGATTCGTTCAGAAACACTGAGTCGTTTAATTAGAGTCATTTAGAAACACTGACTCGTTTAATTAGATTCATTCAGAAACACTGACTCGTTTAGAGTCGTTCAGAAACATTGACTCGTTCAATTAGATTCGTTCAGAAACACTGACTCGTTCATTTAGATTCGTTCAGAAACACTGACTCGTTTAGAGTCGTTCAGAAACACTGACTCGTTCAATTAGATTCGTTCAGAAACACTGACTCGTTCAATTAGTCATTCAGAAACACTGACTCGTTCAATCAGAGTCGTTTAGAAACACTGACTCGTTCAATTAGTGATTTAGATTCACTGACTCGTTAAATTAGAGTTGTTCAGAAACACTGACTCGTTTAATTAGCATCATTCAGAAACACTGACTCGTTCAATTAGAGTCGTTCAAAAACATTGAGTTGTTCAATTAGAGTCATTCAGAAACACTGACTTTTTTAATTAGAGTCATTCAGATTTACTGACTCGTTCAATTAGATTTGTTCAGATTTACTGACTCGTTCAATTTGAGTCGTTCAGAAACACTG
>NC_139590.1:822833-927833 GCF_946808225.1 Silurus aristotelis
CCTTAACATTGAAACTGAAATACTATGTCTGATCCTGACCACCGTGTGTGTGTGTGTGTGTGTGTGTGTGTGTGTGTGTGTGTGTGTGTGTGTGTGTGTGTTTTACCTGTGTATGGAGGTGAGTTTTCCTGATCGGTGTCCATTAGAAAACTCTGCACAGTACAGGTCTGACTCGGCCCAGGTTCGGTTCTGGGGGAAGAACCGGTAGCAGTGACCTTCAAACTCGGTCCAGAAGAGTGGACACACAGCCGGCTGTCCCGAGTCCGGAAGCTGCAGGGGCAGAACTGGAGAACGGGGACAAGTTCAGAGACGTAAAACACTGGTGCTGTGGATGATGCTTTTGAGTTCCTGGTTCTTTTCAGGGTTCCTTCATCATAGTTTATGTCTCAGGGGATCACCGTCACCTCTGGCTCACCTCTAATAAAACATCTGGCATGAGAGAATGGGGGGCTAGGGGGTAATTATCTCTTTACTCTGATAGGCTAGTGAGATTTGGATGGACAGCTCCCTGACCAGGAATAGAGACATTTGGTGAATTTTGGAGTCCCAGTCAAGTCAAGTCAAGTCAAGTCAAGAGGCTTTCATACCAGTGACTCAAATCATTAGATTCTTGATGTGTGGTTTCTGATTTTATCAGTGATTCTTTCAGAAAGATACATCAGTGCAGGTCAGTTTCTGGAGATTGGTTTGTGATCACTGACAGCCACAGAGATGCCCACAGCAGAGATTCAATTCCCTCTATTTTGTCAATTAACTGAATAAACTCAAATTTTAAATGTCTTCAATGGACGTCTTGTTTATGGTTAAAAATCATCATCAATCATTATATCCTCATTAACTGGATTTATGCTCCCAAATCAATCACGTTTTTATGGGTGGGACTGAAGTGAACGAATAATATGATCTAGTCAGTAGAGGGTCATGGATTTCTACATGAATATGTATTCAATTATTCCCAATAGTCCATTTTCTTCATTTCATACTGTAGCATTTGACTTTTGTGCTGCTGTAAGGAGCAGAACATCCAAGTGTCATCTTTACATTAGAGTTTCTGTCCAGTCAGATTTCATCTAGCAGGCGTCCAAAACCATCTGCATTTTCACCTCCTTTGATTGGATGGTCAGAGAGAGTCACTAGTCATAGCTCACAAACTGCATTTGTAGCAAACTGAACAATCTTCAATAAATTCATGTGGATTTAAAATCTGTTCTTTAAAACCGATTTAATCACAGACACACTTACAAGCACATTTACAAGAAAAGCTGGACGTCGTGAGTTCAAAACAGTTGTTACGCTTTTTCATCACCCGTTTATACTTTTGTGTTTTCTTTCCTGTAGAATTTGCCGAAAAACACACAATTTGCCTTCATTGTAAATCCCCAGGAAAACCCTAATGAACAAAACACAGGAACCCCGGGGTGATGTGAGGAAGTGTGTGTGTGTGTGTGTGTGTGTGTGTGTGTGTGTGTGTGAGGAGGTGAATATCGGTGCTTTTGCTGGAGATGATGTATGTGGAGGTGTGTGTGTGTGTGTGTGTGTGTGTGTGTGTTTGTGTGTGTGTGTGTGTGTGTGTGTGTGTGTGAGGAGGTGAAGATCGGTGCTTTTGCTGGAGATGATGTATGTGGAGGTGTGTGTGTGTGTGTGTGTGTGTGTGTGTGTGTGTGAGGAGGTGAAGATCGGTGCTTTTGCTGGAGATGATGTATGTGGAGGTGTGTGTGTGTGTGTGTGTGTGTGTGTGTGTGTATGAACGTGTGTGTGTGAGGAGGTGAATACCGGTGCTCCTGCTGGAGATAATGTATGTGGAGGTGTGTGTGTGTGTGTGTGTGTGTGTGTGTGTGTGTGTGAGGAGGTGAATATCGGTGCTTTTGCTGGAGATGATGTATGTGGAGGTGTGTGTGTGTGTGTGTGTGTGTGTGTGTGTGTGTGTGTGTGTGTGTGTGTGTGTGAGGAGGTGAAGATCGGTGCTTTTGCTGGAGATAATGTATGTGGAGGTGTGTGTGTGTGTGTGTGTGTGTGTGTGTGTGTGTGTGTGTGTGTGTGTGTGTGTGTGTGTGAGGAGGTGAATATCGGTGCTTTTGCTGGAGATGATGTATGTGGAGGTGTGTGTGTGTGTGTGTGTGTGTGTGTGTGTGTGTGTGAGGAGGTGAAGATCGGTGCTTTTGCTGGAGATGATGTATGTGGA
Source organism: Silurus aristotelis (assembly GCF_946808225.1). Classification (NCBI taxonomy): domain Eukaryota; kingdom Metazoa; phylum Chordata; class Actinopteri; order Siluriformes; family Siluridae; genus Silurus; species Silurus aristotelis. The sequence continues at coordinate 825,016 of NC_139590.1, forward strand.
GGTGTGTGTGTGTGTGTGTGTGTGTGTGTGTGTGTGAGGAGGTGAATATCGGTGCTTTTGCTGGAGATGATGTATGTGGAGGTGTGTGTGTGTGTGTGTGTGTGTGTGTGTGTGTGTGTGTGTGTGTGTGTGTGTGAGGAGGTGAATATCGGTGCTTTTGCTGGAGATGATGTATGTGGAGGTGTGTGTGTGTGTGTGTGTGTATGAACGTGTGTGTGTGAGGAGGTGAATACCGGTGCTCCTGCTGGAGATAATGTATGTGGAGGTGTGTGTGTGTGTGTGTGTGTGTGTGTGTGTGTGTGTGTGTGTGAGGAGGTGAATATCGGTGCTTCTGCTGGAGATGATGTATGTGAAGGTGTGTGTGTGTGTGTGTGTGTGTGTGTGTGTGTGTGTGTATGAACGTGTGTGTGTGTGTGTGTGTGTGTGTGTGTGTGTGTGTGTGTGTGTGTGTGTGTGTGTGTGTGTGTGTGTGTGTATGAACGTGTGTGTGTGAGGAGGTAAATACCGGTGCTCCTGCTGGAGATGATGTATGTGGAGGTGTGTGTGTGTGTGTGTGTGTGTGTGAGGAGGTGAATATCGGTGCTTCTGCTGGCGATGATGTATGTGGAGGTGTGTGTGTGTGTGTGTGTGTGTGTGTGTGTGTGTGTGTGTGTGTGTGTGTGTTTGTGTGTGTGTGTGATGAGGTGAATATCGGTGCTTCTGCTGGAGATGATGTGGAGGTGCTGTTGTGGCTCCAGTGAAAGGAGACGTGTTGAATTGTGTTGATTGTGTTTGTTGTGTTTGTGATGTTCAGTGTGACTGTATGAGATCCTGTGTGTGATGCAGCTCTGATCTACTGCACTTCTTTATTATACTGCGTTATAATGTAAAGGTGGATTGATTCAGGTAGAACATCACTGAAGGTCTACACGACCTGATACTGGATCCGGAAGTGAACCAGAGAGATTCCTTCACTTTATCTTCACCCCACTGATTAATCAAGTTCACTGATTTCAGTCTCAATGTTTCTTTTCTTTCTCTTTCTTTATTTTTGTTTCTTGCTCAAAATCTTCAATTAATTAACAATCTTTTTTCGGTCATGAATTCAGGTAAGAGTTTCTTCTTGAACGTTCTTAAATCAGCTTTTGAAAAACATCATGATTACCGTAATTTCCGGACTATTAAACGCACCCATATATAAGCCACACCCTCTGAATTGTACAAAGATGTTTATTTTGAACATGAATACGCCGCACCTGTCTATAAGCCGCATGTCTACACTGAAATTAATGAACTTTACACAGGCTTTAATGAAAGACAGTGTCTGTTACACGGCTTGTATCTAAACAGTAGCTACCAAGAAAGTCATTGTTCACTGTCAGTTTTTCTTCTGGCATCGTCGTGAGTTTAAAAATCACCATCGTTGAATCTTTTCTCCCGATGCCATGCAGCTCAGAACACAGGTGAAGTGTGTTTTCATGCCCGGTTGTTTTCAGTGTGATGAATGATTTGTTTTTTTGGCTAGAAGTTTGTGAAACCGGGAAAAACCCAGGAAAAACCCATATATTAGCCGCTTCATTGTTTAAGCCGTGGGGTTCAAAGGCGTCGGAAAAAAGCGGCTTATAGTCCGGAAATTACGGTAAGTTTTTTAAAGAAATGAGCGTTTTGACAATTTTCAGGTTGATGTTTTTATTTCCTTGTATTTCGTTATGTTTTTTAACTCGTTTATTTTTTTCAAAGAATGAACAGAATTCGATGTTTCACTTGGACTAAAAGATTAAACACATTTAAAATAAAATACAAGAAAATTAGTTTTAGCCACAAAAACATGGACTGAACCATAAACAACACCAAATATTAAAATTCTATTAACTGAAAATAAAATAAAATGTTAATATATTAATATTAATGACTCTCATGAAGCAGTGAAGTGTTTAATCCTGTACAGCAAAAATCCACGAGGAAACTCAACACACCAAACTCACAGATTCAAAAACTGAGAGATGAGAGTACAAAGCTTCTGTGATGTTCTGTAATGTTCTGTAGGAACCTGGGAGGTTCTATATGGTTCTGTGAGGTTTTGTGAGGTTCCATAAAGTTCTGTAAGGTTCTATACGAATCTGTGAAGTTTCTCTATGGTTATTGGATGTTCTGTATGGTTCTGTGGTTCTGTAAGATTTTCTAAGATTCCATATGATATTGGCTTTAAAGGGTTATGTAAGGTTCTTTAAGCTTCTGTAATGTTCTGTATGATTCTGTGAGGTTCTGTATGGCGACATGAGGTTCAGTAAAGTTCTGTGAGGTTCTGTAAAGTTCTATATGATATTGTAAGGTTTTGTTAGGTTCTGTGTGGTTCTGTAAAGTTATGTGAGGTTCTGTGTGGTTCTGCAGGAGTAAGAATCTAGTTGGACTCACCCTGAGTGATCTTCATGCTGGTGGAAGGAAAAGCCCAAAGAGGAATGCTGCTGAAGCACAGAGCAGAGAACAGTCCACACCAGAGCATTTTCACACAGCAATGTGGATGAATAAGGGAGTATGTGTGTGTGTGTGTGTGTGTGTGTGTGTGTGTGTGTGTGTGTGTGTGTGTGTGTGTGTGTGTGTGTGTGTGTGTGTAGATTGGGATCGTTAAAGGGGTGGGCGAGACTCCTAAACACTCATCCAGACTCTTCATACTGGGACAGAGAGAGAGAGAGAGAGAAAGAAAGAGAGAGAGAGAGAGAGAGAGAGAGAGAGAGAGAGAGAGAGAGAGAGAGAGAGAGAGAGAAAGAGAGAGAGAGAGAGAGAGAGAGAGAGAGAGAGAGAGAGAGAGAGAGAGAAAGAGAGAGAGAGAGAAGAGAGAGAGAGAGAGAGAGAGAGAGAGAGAGAGAGAGAGAGAGAGAGAGAGAGAGAGAGAGAGAGGGAGAGAAAGAGAGAGAGAGAGAGAGAGAGAGAGAGAGAGAGAGAGAGAGAGAGAGAGAAAGAGAGAGAGAGAGCCTTTAGTGTTGCACAAGTCAGTGCAGTCTTAATGCCGGTCCCAAGCCCTGATAAATGTATGTATGTGTGTGTGTGTGTGTGTGTGTGTGTGTGTGTGTGTGTGTGTGTGTGTGTGTGTTTTACCTTTCTGGGTGGCGGTGTTCAGGAGACCAAGTGGAAAGGGAGTAAGGCCAGGAACATTGGAGGTGTTTAAACTGTTCTATCATGGTGTGGATGGAAAGAGAAATGGTGTAGGGGTGATTCTGAAGGAAGAGTACAGTAAGAGTGTAGTGGAGGTGAAGAGAGTTTCTGATAGGGTGATGAACGTGAAGCTGGAAGTTGAAGGCGTGATGATAAATGTCATCAGTGCTTCTGCTCCACAAGTTGGCTGTGAGATGGAGGAGAAGGAAAGATTCTGGAGTGAATTAGATGAAGTGGTAGATGGTGTACCTAGGAAAGAACGATTGGTGATTGGGGCAGACTTTAATGGACATGTAGGTGAAGGGAACAGAGGTGATGAGGAGGTGATGGTAGGTATGGTTTTAAGGAGAGGAATGTGGAAGGGCAGATGGTGGTAGATTTTGCTAAAAGGATGGAAATGGCAGTGGTGAACACGTATTTTAAGAAGAAGGAGGATCATAGGGTGACGTATAAGAGTGGAGGAAGGTGCACACAGGTGGATTATCTTCTATGTAGGAGATGCAACCTGAAGGAGATTGGAGACTGTAAGGTGTTGGCGGGGGACAGTGTAGCTAGACAGCATCGGATGGTGGTCTGTAGGATGGTTTTGGAGGTGAAGAAGAAGAGGAGGAGAGTGAGGACTGAAAGAAGAATAAGATGGTGGAAACTGAAGGAGGAAGAGTGTAGTGTGAGGTTCAGGGAAGAGGTCAGACAGGAGCTCGGTGGTGGTGAAGAGATGCTGGATGATTGGGGAACTACTGCAGGAGTGATGAGGGAGACAGATAGAAAGGTTCTTGGTGTAACATCTGTAAATAGAAATGAAGACAAAGAGACGTGGTGGTGGAATGAGGAAGTGCAGGAGAGCAGAAGGAGAAAGAGGCTGGAGAAACAGAATTGGGATCGACAGAGTGATGAGAAAAGTAGGCAGAAGAACAAGGAGATGCAGCAGCAGGTGAAGAGGGATGTGGTGAAAGCCAAGGAAAAGGCATATGAGGAGCTGTAGGAGAAGTTGGACACTGAGGAGGGAGAAAAGGATTTATAGCGATTGTCCAGGCAGAGGAACCGAGCTGGGAAGGATGTACTGCAAGTTAGAGCAATAAAGGATGGAGATGGAAATGTGTTGACTAGTGAGGAGAGTGTGTTGAGAAGATGGAGGGAGGATTTTGACCTGATGACATACCGGTAGAAGCATGGAGATGTTTAGGAGTTTTTAACCAGATTGTTCAAGATGTTGGAAGGTGAGAAGATGCCTGAGGAATGGAGAAGGAGTGTGCTGGTACTGATCTTTAAGAATAAGGGAGATGTGCAGATCTGCAGTAACTACAGGGGAATTAAGTTGATCAGTCACACCATGAAGTCACACCACTGGGAAAGAGTAGTAAAAGCCAGGCTGAGAGAAGAGGTGACTAGAAGAGTATCTGAGAGAGTGTGTTAGAGAAGTGAAGAAAAGAGTGCAGGCAGGGTGGAGTGGGTGAAGAAGAGTGATAGCAGGAGTGATTTGTGATAGAAGAGTATCTGTGAGAGTGAAAGGGAAAGTTTATAGGACTGTGGTGAGACCTGAGATGTTGTATGGATTAGAGACAGTGGTATTGAGTAAAAGACAGGAGGTGGAGCTGGAGGTAGCAGAGCTGAAGATGTTGAGATGTTCGTTGGGAGTGACGACGATGGACAGGATTAGAAATGAGTTTATTAGAGGGACAGAGCATGTAGGACGTTTTGGAGACAAGGAGAGGGAGGTGAGATTGAGATGGTTTGGACATGTACAGAGGAGGAACATGGGTTATATCAGTAGGAGAATGCTGAGGATGGAGACACCAGGAAGGAGGAAAAGAAGAAGAACAAGGAGGAGGTTTATGGATGTGGTGAGGGAAGACATGCAGGTAGATGGTTTGAAAGAGTATGTAGAGGACAGTTATGGGAGCTAATCCCACCCTAATGGGAGTAGCTGAAAGAAGAGGAATCATCAGTTTTTGAGTTAAATCATCTAATCAACTAGGTCTGGGCTGGGTTTAGGTTGCATCTCAGCTGGTTTTGGACTGTTTAGACTGGGCTATAATATAGGTTTGGGTTTAGACTGTCTGGGTTTTGGTGTTTTGAATTTAGACTGGATCTTCATGTTCAAACATGACTCTTTCATTCATAGTGTATATGTGTGTGTGTGTGTGTGTGTGTGTGTGTGTGTGTGTGTGTGTGTGTGTGTGTGTGTGTGTGTGTGTGTGTGTGTGTGTGTGTTGCTCTGAGATTAACCAGCGCCCTGTGTAATCCCACCTCACAGCCCACAGTGTTCAGAGGACAGGACAAAACATCACTATTTGCAGCTGCCTCTATTTTTTGTGTCCACACTCTCAGATATTGTCTCATTGCCATGTTCTTCAGTGATGACTGGTTCAACTTCAGTCTTCCAAAACCCTGCAGACCCTGACGCTATTGAAGGCCAACAGATCCATTCTTATCTCTCCGAGGAGCCTCGACTGATACCATGAGAGACAGGACACACTGATATGAGTCACTCTGCAGCCTCTTACAGTCCGAGTCTATTCTCAGACCTGCTGCTGCTGCTGCTCGAAAATAAACCACACCATAATTACATTCCAGGAGGCCACGTTGCTTGAGAGAGGTCAAGAGGAAGCTAAGAGGCTGTGACTGACCACCAGACCATCAGCCCTTCAGGAGACAGAGATGTTCTACACAAACAGTCACTGTGTTTTACTGGTGGATTATGATTGATTGACATTCACTCTCAGGTGGGAAGGAGTAGCTCTGTGGTAAAGACTGGGTTTAGACTGGGATAGGGTTATGGTTTATGGTTGGATGTAGACTGCATTAGGGCTAATGGATGGATTAAGGTTAGACTGGGATTAGACTGGGCAGTATTAGAATATAGGGTTAAATTAAATAGGGTTAGAGTTTAGGGTTGGGTTTAGGCTGGTTTAGATTGGGTTAAGGTGAGGGTTAGTTAGATTGGGCTGAAGGTGGATTTAGACTAGGTTAGGGTTAGAGTTTAGATTGGGTTAAGGTTAGGTTTAGACTGGTTTATTGTTTATAGTTGGGGTTAGACTGGGTTAGGAGTCATGTATATACATGTATATCAACAATGCAATAATTGCTAATACTAAATAATTGTCTTTTTTTGTCTTTACATTACAGAAACAGATTAATGTGTGTATTTGTATTCATCTACACCCTTCATCTTCTTTACAAACTGTAAAACTTTAAAACCCTCCAGTGGCTTTCAGACTGCAGGTAATAACTTCATGCTCTGATGAGTCTCCCAGGACCTTCAGACCTCCAGGGGGCGCCATGAATTTTACAATACTTTCAAATTTACCTTGGTTCAATAACTTTTTTTACGCAGCCATCGGGCGCCCCCTGGTGGTGATGGAAAAGACCACTAGAGCAAAAAGTGATAAATAAATTATTTTTATTTAATAATTAAATTATGGAAGTAACAGCTGAAGATTTAGACAACGCTGTGAATCGGAAGCGTTTCGTATCTATTTGGAGTAAAAATCACAAAAAACAATGATGAAAAGAAGAGAAACAAACCTGAAACTTTAAAATTTTCCTCCAAATTTGAGACATAATGAAGAATTTTTATTTTACTTCTGTTTTTGATTTAATTGAAAAAGGACAGTACAAATATTAGAAAAACATCTCCAAACTGAGAAGAATGGACCTGCTGCTGTAAACAACCCTGAGAATGTTGGAAACGTTTTGATGACCTTCAGTGCAGTCTGTTATCTGACATACAAGAAGCACATGTAGCACCAAGGTCTTCCTGAAGCCAATCGAAGGAGGAACTTTACAGGAACCTTGACTTATTCATAGTGTTTCTGCTATACCATGATGTGACAGTCAGCAGAACTCCAGCTCAGCACCTCAGTGGGGTTTAAACTCGCAACCTCCTGTTTTTTAGCTGAACCTCAGACAAAGAAGTTACGGTTTTGTCTTTCTGATTCCCACGGATGCAGATATGATGATCTCGATGTGGGGAACTCGTCTGTAATGTGATGCTTATTCAAACAGTTAATGTTAATGGATGGATGGATAGATAGATAGATAGATAGATAGATAGATAGATAGATAGATAGATAGATAGATAGATAGATAGATAGATAGATAGATAGATAGATAGATAGATAGATAGATAGATAGATACTTTATTGTCATTGCATTGTACAGGTACACAGCAACGAAATGCAGTTTGGCATCTACCAAAAGTGCAAAATGTAGCAGTCGTGCAAAAGTGCAGATAAACATCTAGCATATTTACAGCAAGTGGTATATATGAAAGTATATACAGTGAATAAATATAAAGGTGTACAGTGATTAAGAAGAAATGTGCAGAAATGAAAGGTTACAAGATCACAAGATTATGGCATTAAGAAGTAGCAAGCTGAATAAACAGTCTACTATATATAAAAAAATATATATAAATATAAATACACATACATTATATACACAAATGAATGTGAAATGTTGGGCAGAATGTACAGTAATGATATAAAGATACATAAAGATATAAAAAGTGCAGATGTACTGAGGAGTGAAAAAGATATACTATGTAGTATGTACATGTATTATACAGAGGTTATATATAGTGTTTTGTTTGTGTTTGTTTTGTAGTGATCTAACAGTGTAGTGTAGAGTTCAGTAGTGTGATGGTGAAGGTGATGGTGGATGGAAAAAAGCTGTCCCTGATCCTGCTGGTTCTGGTGCGTAAGTTCCTGTATCTCCTTCTTGATGGAAGGAGGTTAAACAGTTTATGACTGGGATGTGAAGAGTCCTTGATGATGTTGTGAGCTCTGCGCAGACATCTGCCTTGGTGAAGGTGTTCAATGGCAGTTAGTTGGGTGCCAGTGATGGCGGTTTTGACCACCCTTTGCAGTGCTTTACGTTCACACACAGTGGAGCCTCCGTACCATACGGTGATGGAGTTGGTCAGGATGCTCTCAATGATGCAGCGGTAGAAGCTCGTTAAAATCCCCGGGGACAGATGAGATTTCTTGAGACTTCTCAAGAAGTACAGGCGCTGTTGTGCTTTTTTAACCAGAGCTGACGTGTTCTGCTGCCAGGACAGATCCTCAGAGATGTGAACTCCCAGGAACTTAAAGCTGGAGACTCGCTCTACCTCGGTTCCATTGATGTTGACTGGTAGATGTCTCCCGCTGTTGGATTTCCGGAAGTCCACAATGAGCTCTTTGGTCTTTGTGGCGTTGAGGGTCAGGTTGTTGGTGGCACACCATGCTGCCAGATTACGGATCTCTTCCCTGTAGGCCGATTCGTCGTTGTTTTCGATCTGGCCGACCACGGTGGTGTCATCTGCATACTTGATGAAGATGTTGGCGTTATACAGAGGAGCACAATCGTGGGTGAACAGGGAGTAGAGCAGTGGGCTCAGAACACAACCCTGCGGTATGCCAGTGTTCAGAATGAGGGTTGAGGATAACTGGTTTCCCAACCTGACAGATTGAGGTCTGTTGGTGAGAAAGTCCAGGATCCATCTGCAAGTGGAGGTGCAGATACCCAGTTCACTGAGCTTAGTGATCAGTACAGTGGGGAGGACTTTATTGAACACAGAGCTAAAGGCACTGGTATGATGGTAGTGGTCTTCATGCATGTAGGAACCGTGGCTTGGGCCAGTGACAGGTTAAAAATGTCAGTGAAAACCTGTGCCAGTTGTCCAGCGCATGCTCTGAGAACACGTCCCTGTATGCCATCCGGGCCAGCTGCTTAGCGTGCATCTACTCTGCTGAACACTGAATAGACGTCCGTTGTTGAGAGTGAAAGTGGGCTGTAAGCAGTAGAAGAGTCCGTGGTTGTTGTAAAATGTCCTGTGCTTTGATCAAAACGAGCAAAAAAGTGATTGAGCTCGTCCGGTTGGAAGGCACTGCTGGTTGGTTGAGCTGTAGGTTTGTAGTCTGTGATGGACTGGATGCCTTTCCACATGCGTCTGGAGTCAGAGTTGTGGAAGTGCTCTTCTATGTGGAGTTTGAATGTGAATTTTGCTTTCCTGATGCCTCTTTTCAGGTTGGTCCTGGCTCTGTTGTAGTCTTCTGCACTGCCAGATTTAAAGGCAGCATCTCTTGCTTTCAACAGGAGACTTCAGAGTTCATCCACGGCTTCTGGTTAGGAAAGCATTTCACGTGTTTGACGGTAGTGACATTGTCAATGCACGTGTTAATATGGTCCAAAACAGATGAAGTGTAAATGTCCATGTCTGCTTTGTCTTGATGCTGTCAATGTAAAAAAGAAATGGATAAAAAAATACAAGTCAATAAAGTATGGTGATGTCTGAAATGCTGCTGAGGAAGATGAGGAATAAAACACTCAGGGTTGTGAAGATGAAGAGGGTTCATGTGGTTGATCAAATTGAAAGCATCAAAAGTCTAATCAAGAAAATATGTTCGGAGGAATCTAGTGGCTGAAGGTCTGATAATAAAAACCCATCGTTCCCTTTCGGTTCCTCTTGGCCACCTTCTCCGCTCTACAGAAGCCATGTTGTTTTTTACAGTGTAACCATGTTGCCTAGCAACACGATGTGGACCTGTGGTCAGACGGAGAGCAGCATGGAGGACGGTGAGGAGATGTGCTGGGATTTATTCACCTCATGGCCCCAGGAACATCTTCTCCCAATCCTGATCCATGTTCAGGGTTATATCATGTGGTAGCAGAGATTGATAGAGTACTTCCTCTGTGACAGGAAATAGTTTCAGAACTGCATCTATCTGTCTATTCTCAAATTAAAGCTGCTTTGAGACAATATTCATTGATAAAGCGCTAAACAAATAAACTGTAATTAAACTGAATTAAATATGATATTTAGAAATGACTTTTTAAAATAAATAAATAAATATAAAGGGTTTAATTAATACCTAAGATACAAATTCATCAATAAATAATCACCATTTAGATTTACAAAATATAATAAGCGTAGGATTAAATAAAACAATGTGTCTAGAAATGTTCCTTAGGCTTTATAGGATCAGTTGCAAAAGTATTGGCACCCTTTGTAAAGACAATCTTAATTTATTGACATTTATGTCCATAGCTTTACCCAGGGTGCCAAAACTTTTCAGAGCTGACGCGATTAATGGCATGAATGTCATGAGTTAACTTGTGCATAACTGAGTGTGTTAAAGAAATAAAAGACTGGATGACTCATAAATTTCTACTTTTAAATTCTGATAAGACGGAGATTTTGCTCATCGGCCCAAAAACCCGTACACAGAAGCTCCAGCATCTCAACCTGCATTTAGACGGATGTTCTGTAACTACTAGTTCAACAGTAAAAGACCTGGGAGTTATTTTAGAGCAACTTGTCCTTCAAATATCATATCAACCAAGTTACAAAAACAGCTTCTTCCACCTTAGAAATATTTCTAAGTTAAGAAACATGTTGTCTATATCTGATGCAGAGAAGCTCGTCCATGCGTTTATGACCTCCAGACTGGACTGTTGTAATGCATTACTAGGTGGAGGTCCTGCATCATTAATAAACAAGCTTCAGTTAGTCCAGAATGCAGCAGTCAGAGTCTCACAAGGTCAAGAAAATATGATCACATAACCCCAATCTTATCGTCCCTACATTGGCTTCCTGTTAAGATTCAAATCCACTACAAACTACTGCTACTTACCTACAAAACACTAAATGGTTTATCTCCATGTATCTCCAGTCTTCTAACACGCTACAATCCGCCACGCTCCCTGAGATCTCAAAACTCTGGGCTTCTAGTAGTTCCTAGAAGAGCAAAGTCCACTAAAGGTGGTAGAGCATTTTCACATTTAGCTCCTAAACTCTGGAATAGTCTTCCTGACAGTGTTCGGGGTTCAGATACACTCTCCCAGTTTAAGTGCAGATTAAAGACGTATGTTTTTAGGGAGTTCTACACATAACACACATCACATCATAACCTTGTGCTCCAGAACATCTGATCACATGCACATTATCAACTTGTGCTGTTAATATCATGAACAGCAGCTACGCTAATTCCTCTCCACTGCTTCTTTTTCTCTCTCCATCCCGAGGCTTCCTGAGGTTCCTCCAGCTCCAGTCACCTTCCACCTCGTGATGATTACAGACCTTTGAAGAAGTAGATGCCGAACTCGCAAACATCACGAACCATCTAGAGACGTACCAGTGCCAACTGGATCCCGCTACATGTGTGGAGTTTGACATTGGACTTCCTGGAGTGTTTAAAGGCTCTGGCATGGAGAAGCTGATGCTGGATCTGTGATGATCACAAATGCTGAGCTTATAAAACTAGGAGCTACTGACCATAAAGACTGTATAAAACTGCAGAAAGAACATCACTTATAATCTTATACTCCAGTGCTCATGTTAGTTCTCACTCTCCAGTGTTCTGTATTGTTGAAAGATTTATGATCAAACTCTTGATGTCACCCAAATGAGGATGAGGTTCTGCTTTTGAGTCTGGTTCCTCTCAAGGTTTCTTCCTCATTACATCTAGGGGAGTTTTTCCTTGCCACAGTCTCCACGGTGCTCATCAGAGATAAACACACACCTTCACCTTCACTGTTGATTTGTGTAAAGCTGCTTGTCTGTTGTGAAAAGCGCAATACAAATAAACTTGACTTGACTTGACTTGGATAGTCGCAACTTAATCGCACATTTTATTCTGTTCTAAATGTACCTTAAATTAATACTTTTATAGTTTTTCATTCTCTAATTAATATGTATAAATATTGCTTTATGCAAATGTATGTTTATTATTAGTGAACCCAAACTCAACATAGAGCATGAAGACTAAATATTTTTTTAAATGTTTTAAAGAAATTATGGTGTTTTAAATGACGTAAATCATCAGGACACCAAACGCAACCTTTGCTATGTTTCCACACGGACGGTTTTAATTGCCGGATGTGTGCATTATGATGAATTTTGGTGCTGATTTGAAAAAGTAAAACAAATGCTTAGTAAATAAAAATTATTTTGCGGTGGAGTTTATATATTTTACCTCTTTAGGTTTATTTATTTTATATTTTTAATAAAAATGGTCACACAGAAATGCGTGCTGCATTAAGTATTTTCGCAACCTTTCGCAACATCATTCCAGAGATGTTTTTACACCTTTACTGAAGCCTACCAGTGAAAAGGTTCATTGTTTGATTATGATTTGGAAAGATGCACATCTCTCCATCTAAGGCCTCACAAGGCAGATCAGAGCCATAAGGTCAAAGGAACTGCCTGCAGAGTTTAGAGACAGGATTAGTGCACAGATCTGGGGAAGGCTACAAAAAACTGCTGCTGCACTGAAAATTCCCAAGAACACAGTGGCCTCCATTATGGCAAAATGGAAAATGTGTGTCACATCCAGCACTATTCCTATGGAAGCCTGTTTGGATTTTGCAAAAAACGCACCTGAACTCTCCGACTGTGTGAAGCAAGATTCTCTGGTCTGATTGAACTGTTTGGCCTCATTTCTTAACATTATGTCTGGAGGAAACCAGACATAATCACCTGCTCAAAACCTCCCCAAAACTGAAGCATGGTGGTGGTAGCATCACACTGTGGGGGTGTTTTTCTGCAGCAGGCACTGGAAGACTGGTCAGGGTAGGGTTAAGGGAAAGCTGAATGAAGGAAAGTACAGAGATCTGCTTAATAAATACATGTTCCACATCAGTCTGGGCCGAAAGTTCACCTTCCTATTGAACATCTCTGGAGAGACCTGAAAGTTGCTGTCCACAGATGTGGAATTGCTGCCAGAGGTGCCTCAACTCAGAACTGGGTAAAGCGTCTGAATAATTACGGAAATGTGATATTTCAGTTTTATTTATTTATAAAAAAAAAAAACCCCAGACATTTCTAGAATGCTGTTGTTCTTGGTCAGAATGGGGGACTGAGTGTAGGCTCATAAGAATATAAATTATTTGAAAGACTGTAAAATCAGTCACACAACAATATTGAAAAAGTGAAGGGTCTGAATGCACATTGCAGGTGTAGGTGATTTAAACACAGACAGTAAAGCAGATAAAGAGGCTTTTTTATTGATTTATATTTTTTAAGTAATTTATTACAAATTGAGTTTTTGGATTTCGGCATAAACGCAATCACCGGAGGCGGGGAGATGCACATACGCGCTCTGACCACTAAGTGTCAGTGTTGCGCGGCGCGCCGAAGCGCTCCCACGTGACCGCAGAAGCAGAGGGGAGGGTCAGGCCGCACCGCTCGCACTTTTCAAACACGGCGGTGGTTCGGTCCGCGATTCAGCAACAGCAGCTTCACGGCTCGGTGCAGGTTCGAGCGCTCAGAGTTCGGTCAGACTGCGCGGACGTTTTCCCCGTGGCGCAGCGGGTCATGCAGTCCTGGCGAAGGTAATGAGCCGCAAAACCCTCGGGTCTCGGCTTAGCAGCGCCCATAAACTGCACCGGAACTGGAATGACTGGCAGCCCAGGTAGGTGTCTCTCCGTCACGGCGCGTTTTTCTACGAAAGCTCGTGGATTCACACTGGGCCTTATCGCTTATTTCAGGGAACCCCAGCGTTCGACACGCTCTCTGACTCTTAATAGGTGTAACACGGCGCAGCAGAACGCGTTCGCTTTAACCGGAGGTTTGTTGTTTTAATAGTTTATTATAAAAACTATAGAAGTCGGTGAACTTATCAATACACCCCCCCCCCCAACACGCAAGGTTAGCTCATTAGCTAGCATCGACCCCAGCTAAACTATTTAGTTCTCCCTATACAGTCACGATATCGTTTTCCAAACTACACCAGTGTATCGTTAATTAAGCATTATAACCCGTGTGTGTATATTATGATTTATATTGTGATTAATAGAGAAACGGTTTCCGCCGCTGTGCCCAAACCTTATTCGTGGGGGCGGCTGTGTCCCAAACCGAGCCGCACTCCGCTTCCTTAGTGCACTACTTAGGAAACAACCTGCACGCGATCTAGTGTTCTGCGCGTTTGTGGTTGTTTGGGACGCAGCCGCGTTCTCTGGCTATGTTTTAATGATAGACGGTTATTAATATTTTAATATGAAGTTACTAAAGTTTAGTAAGTGTTACTGTATACGTTTTATATTTAATGTAACCGAGTCTTTACTAGATCGGCTTGTGAATAAAATCGTGTACTTTGTTAGTATTTTTTTTGTTTAAGGTGTAATTAATGGTCGGAGCGCGCGCGCGCTTTCTCCCTCATAACCACCTCGCTGTTTATTTTAATAAAAATGTAGGTTTATAAAATGTATAAAATCTGATAAAGCGCTGATCGTTAAACGTTTAATGAAAACTTTGATGTTAGCCACCTGGCTAAAGGTAATGCTAGCGCGTCAGACGGCGCCGCGTATTGACGGTTAGCATGTTAGCCTGTTTAGCATGCTAATTCTCTCTTTCAGGATTGAACTGATATAGTACAGTTATTATAATTAATATAGATAAGGCCATTAATAAGGGTTTTTCTTTTGTTTGTTAGACGAATAAAAAAAATTAGGTTAGTAACAGTATGTTTGCTAGGCTATGCTATGCTAGCTGTCATGCCTCCGTTAGACCGTGTGGTAAAACTCGGATTTAACCCGGGATTAACTGATCGTGAGCTCTAATCCCGGCATCAGGACTGAGGGATTTACTGTAATATCTGATCTCTGAGATTATGAACTGTACAGGATGTGAACAGGACTGGTGTGTTTATTACTGATGTTAGGAATGTTAGCATGCTAAATCAGACCCTCAGGGTTCTACACAGGGGCAGTTTGTGTGGTAAAATCAGACCCTCTGGGTTCTACACAGGGGCAGTTTGTGTGGTAAAATCAGACCCTCAGGGTTCTACACAGGGGCAGTTTGGGGTGAAATCAGACCCTCAGGGTTCTACACAGGGGCAGTTTGGGGTGAAATCAGACCCTCAGGGTTCTACAGAGGGGCAGTTTGGGGTGAAATCAGACCCTCAGGGTTCTACAGAGGGGCAGTTTGGGGTGAAATCAGACCCTCAGGGTTCTACAGAGGGGCAGTTTGGGGTGAAATCAGACCCTCAGGGTTCTACACAGGGGCAGTTTATGTGGTAAAATCAGACCCTCAGGGTTCTACACAGGGGCAGTTTGTGTGGTAAAATCAGACCCTCAGCGTTCTACACAGGGGCAGTTTGTGTGGTAAAATCAATCCCTCACGGTTCTACACAGGGGCAGTTTGGGGTGAAATCAGACCCTCAGGGTTCTACACAGGGGCAGTTTGTGGTAAAATCAGACCCTCAGGGTTCTACACAGGGGCAGTTTGGGGTGAAATCAGACCCTCAGGGTTCTACACAGGGGCAGTTTGGGGTGAAATCAGACCCTCAGGGTTCTACACAGGGGCAGTTTGGGGTGAAATCAGACCCTCAGGGTTCTACACAGGGGCAGTTTGTGGTAAAATCAGACCCTCAGGGTTCTACAGAGGGGCAGTTTGGGGTGAAATCAGACCCTCAGGGTTCCACACAGGGGCAGTTTGTGTGGTAAAATCAGACCCTCGGGGTTCTACAGAGGGGCAGTTTGGGGTGAAATCAGACCCTCAGGGTTCTACAGAGGGGCAGTTTGGGGTGAAATCAGACCCTCAGGGTTCTACAGAGGGGCAGTTTGGGGTGAAATCAGACCCTCAGGGTTCTACAGAGGGGCAGTTTGGGGTGAAATCAGACCCTCAGGGTTCTACACAGGGGCAGTTTATGTGGTAAAATCAGACCCTCAGGGTTCTACACAGGGGCAGTTTGTGTGGTAAAATCAGACCCTCAGCGTTCTACACAGGGGCAGTTTGTGTGGTAAAATCAATCCCTCACGGTTCTACACAGGGGCAGTTTGTGTGGTAAAATCAGACCCTCAGGGTTCCACACAGGGGCAGTTTGTGTGGTAAAATCAGACCCTCAGGGTTCTACACAGGGGCAGTTTGTGTGGTAAAATCAGACCCTCAGGGTTCTACACAGGGGCAGTTTGTGTGGTAAAATCAGACCCTCAGGGTTCTACACAGGGGCAGTTTGTGTGGTAAAATCAGACCCTCAGGGTTCTACACAGGGGCAGTTTGTGTGGTAAAATCAGACCCTCAGGGTTCTACACAGGGGCAGTTTGTGTGGTAAAATCAGACCCTCAGGGTTCTACACAGGGGCAGTTTGTGTGGTAAAATCAGACCCTCAGGGTTCTACACAGGGGCAGTTTGTGTGGTAAAATCAGACCCTCAGGGTTCTACACAGGGGCAGTTTGGGGAGCCGCTTATGGAGCTGGAGATTTGTAGCTTGACTAAGTGTCTGTTTAACAATGAGGAACGTGGTGATGAAGTGATGAGTTTCTTCTCTCCAGGAAACTCAAGTTCACTTCAGGAGCAGACGCGAGTGCAAAAGTTTACACTGATCTAATATCTGTGCATTTCTTTCTTTTTTCTTATTTTCTGTTTTTTTTCTTGCTTTTTCCTTATTGTTTCTTGTCTTTATTTTTATTTGATTCTAAATGTTTTGTTTCTTTATTAGTTGTATTCTTCTTTAGATTATTTTCTTTTTTTCTTATTCTGTTTCTTTTCTTTTTATTCCCTTATTCAATGTTTCTCTGTCTATTCCTTTCTGCATTTTTTTCCTTTTTTCCACTTAACTTGTTTGATCTCTAAACTTTTGCACTGACACTGGAGACTCCTTCCAGAAACGCTATGAAAGCGATGCCACCTGATGCCAGAACTGCTGTTAGAGAACATTCATCAACAGCTCCTGACCAATCAGGATGCAGGATTCAGCAGCGGGTGTGAAGTGTTAGACGAGGAAATTTGTGTGAGCTGTTACGGGGCTGGAAAAGTGTGTGTATGTGTGTGGGAGAGTTTAAACCTTACTGTGTGTGTGTGTGTTTCAGAAGCGACAGCCAGGAAGGTGTGAAGTGCAGCAGCGTCTCCAGAGAGCACAGTTCAGCAGCTGTATACGACCCAGTGACCTCCGAGCAGCCGGGAACACCAACACCACCTCTGCACCATGACTCCTACACCACTCACAGCTCACTGGAAGAAGGAGGTGTGTGTGTGTGTGTACATCTCTATCGTCACTCATGATTTCTCCTTCTTTCCCCTTATTTTCTTATATTAAAATTATTCAATATACTTAATTATTTAAAAATATTAAAAATTATATTTAAAATGTCGTTTTAAGTGAAATCACCCACGAAATACATTCAAGAAAAATATATTTAAAATAAATAAATTAGGTGACGTATATGTCATTAGTTAATTAATTCAGTGTTATTATAATTCATACATTTTATAATATATTTATAAACATGAACTTATATAACACATTTGGTTTAAATTTGACCACATTTTGATTTAATGATTAAATCATTTGAATATTTATCTCTTTATTGATTAATTAATAAAGGATAAAAAAAGGCAACAGATGAGAGAAAAACAAACATTGAATAAGTAAAAAAGGAAAAAAAAAAGAAATAGAATATATTGTTTTCTTAAATAAATTGTATTCTTTTTTACTTATCCAATCTTTATTGTTTTGCTTTCTTATCTGTTGTTGCCTCTTATTCTATCCTTTTTTAATTTTTTTTGTTATACTTTATTTCGTGTTTTTTTTTTTTTTACTGTATTCTTTACTTATTTTCTTGTCTTTTAATTTTTTTTTTAAGTCTTTCTTTTACTCTCTTTTTCTTTTTTTATTCTATACAGTGGAGAAGAGTGATAGCAGGAGTGATTAGTGATAGAAGAGTACCTGAGAGAGTGTGTTAGAGAAGTGAAGAAAAGAGTGCAGGCAGGGTGGAGTGGGTGGAGAAGAGTGATAGCAGGAGTGATTAGTGATAGAAGAGTATCTGTGAGAGTGAAAGGGAAAGTTTATAAGACTGTGGTGAGACCTGAGATGTTGTATGGATTAGAGACAGTGGCATTGAGTAAAAGACAGGAGGTGGAGCTGGAGGTAGCAGAGCTGAAGATGTTGAGATGTTCGTTGGGAGTGACGACGATGGACAGGATTAGAAATGAGTTTATTAGAGGGACAGCACATGTAGGACGTTTTGGAGACAAGGTGAGGGAAGTGAGATTGAGATGGTTTGGACATGTGCAGAGGAGGGACATGGGGTATATCAGTAGGAGAATGCTGAGGATGGAGACACCAGGAAGGAGGTTTATGGATGTGGTGAGGGAAGACATGCAGGTAGTCTCCTAATGTGGCGGGAAATAAAGATGGCCGACTGCCACGTCTCACCGTGTTTAGACTCGTAATGTGTATCAGATATTAACCACTTCCTGAGAAGATGAGCTCGAGCGTACAGCTGGGGGTGTGTGCTGAAAAACCTTCTCCACACACACACTGAACATGATGGAATAATTTCAGGTGGAGAGGAAATGAGTGAGGGATCTCTTGTAGGTGGAGTAAAAATCTCGTATCGAGGGGTAGATACATGGATGAAGTGCGACACACCTGTATAAGCTTTCACTCTATACCTTTCAGACGTTTTCATATTTATCTAATCAGACATTCAGAAAAAACAGAATGTCTACTGTTGCTCCCTCCTCCTGCTGAGAAACTAATCACAACCAAATAGAGCTTGTAGGTGTCTGGGCCCTGGCTGAGGTTCTGTAGTGCTCGGTGTGTGGGTTTTTTTCTTCTCTTCTCGCAGTGTAAAGATGAAACCTGTCAGGACGGATCCTGATCAGAAAATGGAACTAAAAGCACAGTGGAGTTTGGAAAGCACCGAACTGACTCATCGTGTGTGTGTGTGTGTGTGTGTGTGTGTGTGTGTAGAGTAGGTTTTAACCAGCTTTTATTTCTTTTTTTTTAAATAAACACAGGTGTGTTTGACGCTGATGGAGGCCACGGTGAAAATACATTTGGTTGGAAGTCGCTGGGGCAAGAGTTGAGGATCAATGATGTGACCACGGATTTACCCAGTTTTCAGCATGGACACCGTGCTTTAGCTGCAAAGGACATGAGGAAATCACAGGGTGGGTGTGAACACACACACACACACAGTGCGCTGTGAGTTGTAGTGTGTACAGAACCGTGGTTCTCCCCCAGTTTATACACATCCAATTAAAATAGTATTATATGAAGTGTGTGGGTGCGTGCGCTCGCTCGCTCAACAATATAGGTCTTTCAACTTCCTAGTTTCAAGGAAAATAAAAAATAAACTGTTTAGACCTCAAATTAATTAATTAATTTGGGGAGCAGAGTTAATTAATGTATTTAACACTGAACTGAGTACCAGACTACTAGCATTTTTAATCTACCTTTCTAATCTCTCTCTCCCCCTTCTCTCTCTCTCTCTCTCTCTCTCTCTCTCTCCCTTCTCTCTCTCTCTCACCCCCCCCCCCCTCTTTCCCTTCTCTCTCTCTCTCTCTCTCTCTCTCTCTCTCTCTCCCCCAATCCCTTCTCCCTCTCTCTCTCTCTCTCTCTCCCCCTTCTCTCCCCCGCGTGCTCTCTCTCTCCCCCTTCTCCCCCCCCTCTCTCTCTCTCTCTCTCTCTCCCTTCTCTCTCTCTCACCCCCCCCCTCTTTCCCTTCTCTCTCTCTCTCTCTCTCTCTCTCTCTCTCTCTCTCCCCCAATCCCTTCTCCCTCTCTCTCTCTCTCTCTCCCCCTTCTCTCCCCCGCGTGCTCTCTCTCTCTCTCTCCCCCCCTTCTCCCCCTCTCTCTCTCTCTCTCTCCCCCTTCTCCCCCTCTCTCTCTCTCTCTCTCTCTCTCTCTCTCCCTTCTCTCTCTCTCACCCCCCCCTCTTTCCCTTCTCTCTCTCTCTCTCTCTCTCTCTCTCTCTCTCTCTCTCTCTCTCTCTCTCTCTCTCAATCCCTTCTCTCTCTCTCTCTCTCTCTCTCTCTCCTCCCTTCTCCCTCTCTCTCTCTCTCTCTCTCTCTCTCTCTCTCTCTCTCTCACCCCCACCCCCCTTTTTCCCTTCTCTCTCTCTCACTCTCTCTCAATCCCTTCTCCCTCTCTCTCTCTCTCTCTCTCCCCCCTGCGTACTCCCCCCCCCCCCAGATCGACCGCAGGCTCATTCTGATGAGTCTCGGCTCTCTAATCTCCTGCGTAGGGTGTCTCGGGAGGACGATCGGGACCGCAGGTTAACTACCTTGAAACAAATGAGGGAACTTATTGTGCACTCGGAAAACAAGGTGGTAAGTTTTTGGCGCTCGGTACGAACCCGTCCCTGTGAGACGAATTATTTGAGCGTGTTTGATTATAACTGGTTATTATCTGTTGCAGGTCCTGGTTAAACAGTTGGATACCATTTTGAGCACCCTGAATGATATTTTAAATGAAAGGTAGGATTCAATGTTTAAATAAATTCCTGTTTGAGAGGAATATTGAGCAGGTGTTTAATCTGAGAGCACATGAGCATAGAGAAGAGTTTTTCTGTAATTATTCTGCTGATTACGTGCTACGTTATGACGCACAGGTGGTTTTATTTGGGGATTTTCTCTGAATAGACACAATCTTATTTGTGGAACCCTTTTTTTTTTTTTTTTTTTTTCTCTTGGGCCTGCGCTGCTGAAACAATGATTTATAGCCAAAAAATCACCAAAATGTATTTATTTATACTTGATTTAATATCTGTGAAATAAATAATAAAAAAGGAACATGGAAAAATAGAGAATGCATGTACAGAATGTTAACAATTAATAATTGCTTATTTTATAAAAAATAAAAAATTTAAGCACTAGATAGATAGATAGATAGATAGATAGATATAGATATAAAATTTGTTTATGCTCCAAGTTTAAAGGCGTTTGGTCGAGTTTTATCCATATTTTATCATGTAATTAAACTCTTATCTGAGGGAATTAATGTTTTATTAATTTGTTTACTTTTCTAATTCCTGCGCTTGCAGCAGTAAACTCCTCCACGAGCTTCGTCAGGAAGCGGCGTGCTGCCTGGGTTTGCTCTGTGCTGCCCTCAGCTATGAGACTGAGAAGATCTTTAAGTGGATGTTTGTGAAGTTCAGCAGCAGCAGTAAGGACGAGGTGAAGCTGCTCTACCTGGTGGCCGTGTACAAGGCTCTGGAGACGGCAGGGGAGAAGAAAGCCTTCTCGCCCGTCATGCAGGTGAAGTTATCAGACTTCCGGCTGCTCCATAAACCCTTAGCCAAAAGTATTCGGACAGACTTTCCACCCATATGTGGTTCTTTTCCTCCAAACTGTGAACACGTGATTTAGTGTTCAGATTCCTGGATGTTTTTTCTTTGTGTGTAGTTGGTGATGGGAAGCCTCCAGTCCATCCTGGAGAACCTGGACACTCCAGAGCTCCTGTGTCAGAGCGTGAAGTGCATCCTGCTGTTGGCTCGCTGCTACCCGCACATCTTCAGCACCAACTTCAGAGTAAGCTTCAGCAGCATCGTTCCCTCACACTGCTCCGTCTCACAGCTTGGAGACAAGACTAATTGTTGGCTTTGTTCTCCTCAGGACACTGTGGACATCCTGGTGGGGTGGCACATTGACCACACACAGAAACAGTCCCTCACTGTTCAGGTGTCTGGTAAGGGGAGAGAGTGTGAGAGTGTGTGTGAGAACAAGTGTGTTTATTTAGACCCATGTTCTGAAAAACCCTTTGGTGCATGCAGGTTGGTTACAGAGTCTGGAGCAGTTCTGGGTGGCTGATTTGACCTTTTCTACCACACTTTTGGGCCAGTTTCTGGAGGACATGGAAGCATATGCAGAGGTACACACTTTCCAACAGCGTTGTTTTGTTTGGAAGATATTTGCGCCGTAAAGTGCTGTGCAAAGGTCCACATTCTCTGTGCATGCTCGACACAGACCTGCGATTCTCTCGATGAATCCAAACATCATTTAAAGTCAACAACTTTAGTTCCAGCAAATGCAGATGTGAAACCTTTATCAGATCCTGTTGTTTCTGACTTTGCCTTAAAGTGTTTACAGAAGAAAATCAAGCTCTGATGAGATCATGTGTGTCTCTAGTAGAAGCTGGCAGATTTGACAATTTCTTTAACTGAGCACTAGGGTTAGGGATCCAACTTGCCGATAATGGATTAATCAACTGATTGTTTTTAAAACGTATACCAAACAAATAAAACAAGATGTAAAATAGTACTGAACGTTATTTCAAAAACTATCAATATGGATTTTTCTATTCATATTGATAGTTTTTCCGGGTTACATCAGCGCAGGAGCAGCAGAGATGGTCCGCTGTCATTATACAGCGCAAGAGCGGCCTCTAGAGGTCAATCACTGACACCACGTGCTGTCTGTTTTAACATGAGACCACGGGCTGCACTTCATTCATGGTTGTTTTTAGCACATTAAAGTTACCAGATAAAATTAACTTAATTTAAATTAACAAATTTTAGCTTAAAGCTTTATTATTTCAAAAAAATAGTTATGCTTAAAATGGCAATTTTAAAAGGCCAGAGCTTTGAAATAAATTTTTTTTTTGTGCAAGTTCTGTTAAATTTTACATGGAGAGTTACCTATGTTTACTTTTTAAAAAAAAACATTATAGAAACTCGGTTATCTGAGATCCAATCGGTTGTGCTGAGGTAGCTTGAATAAAACTGATTAACTTTTTTACGTTGGTTATTGATGTTGGGCTCAGCTCCTGCTTACTGTTCTGACTCTTGTTAGGATCTGAGCCACGTGGTGTCAGGTGAGGCCGTAGACGAAGACGTCCCCCCGCCAGCCGTGTCTCTGCCCAAATTGGCAGCTCTGCTGCGCGTCTTCAGCACGGTGGTGCGCAGCATCGGGGAGCGATTCAACCCCATACGTGGTCCGCCAATCACAGAGGCGTACGTCACCGACGTAAGTTGAGACACTTCAAAGGTAACCACGACGACGATTGAAAGGAAAGCACGTGCGGGGTTAATGTTTTCTCTCTGTCTCAGGTGTTGAACCGCGTGTTGGGGTGCATCACCGCGGCTAAGCAGGTTTTCTTCTCCGAGGCTGTTCTGACTGCGGGGAACGAGTGTGTGTGTGTGCTGCTGACCAGCATGGACTCGAGCAGCCAGCTGACTGGAGCGGTCATTTCTTACGGCCTGGACCAGCTGGAGAGCTGCTGCTCATGTAGCGCAGAGTACAGCGTGGGCGTCCTGAACCTCCTCACACTGGTGACTGTCACCAAATAAATTCATATATAACTGCAGTTCATATGTTGTGTTTGATGTAGTATGAGATTTCATCAGCACATCCTGGTAATGCTTAATACATAATAGCAGCTGTAGATGTTTCTATTTATTTATTTATTTTAATATGCAGATTGTTGAGCAGATCAACACCAAGCTGCCTGCTACGTTTGTAGAAAAGCTCCTGGCTCCCACCTCCCAGCTCCTGGAGCTGCGTTTCCACAGAGAGAGAGAGGTACGGCTACAGTTCATGACGCAGATGTTAATTTTCACTTAACTTTTTTTTTCCTAGCGTTGATTTTGTTTGTGTGGCAGGTCATGGTGGCGGCGCACAGCGTGTACCAGGCGGTGCTGAGCCTCAAGAACATTCCCATCCTGGAGGCGGCGTATAAGCTGGTGCTGGGGGAGATGGGCTGTGCCGTCAACAGCCTGCTGGCACCGCTGGGTCTTCCTGCGGCGTGTCCCAACATCCAGCACACGGCCTTTAACCAGCTGCATTTCCGCCCAGACCGCGCAGAGTTCATCCTCATCTTCAACCTCAGCACCCTCACCACCATCGGCAACACAAAGAACTCCCTGATCGGGGTGCGTCTCCGTCAGTCTTATACTAGAGATTGGTTGCATCACACTTGCTAATAACTAATCGATTAAATGGATACTGGATAAATACACACTTCATGTAATATAGTACTGAACTTCATTATAAAAAAAGTATAGAATAATGGAAGTGTTAAAATAAACATGAATGTTTTAATTATAATAAATATAATTATAGAAATTGTAAATAATAAATATAGCGTGCTCTGCGCAGCACGTAGTATCGTGTGTTAAAACAAATGGCGTGTGATGTCATTGATTCGCTTCTAGAGGTCGCTCTGAGTATCAGACTTTTCCCCGGAAAAACTATCTGTAGGGGTTTTTACTGATAATTTCAGCAATTGACTATCGGTGCCGTTCAGTGGGAAAAATCGACTTCCCATTGGTCAGAAGGTGTGACACTGTTTTTATAGTAACAGCTCATTCACAGCGACGGTCCATGATGGTGTGTGTGTTTGCTGTTACAGATGTGGGCACTGTCTCCCACTGTGTTTGCGCTTCTCAGCCAGAACTTGATGTTGGTTCACAATGAGCTGGCCGTGCACTACCCTGCTGTCCAGTACTCTGTGCTCTACACGCTCTACTCACACTGCACCAGGTACACACACACACACACACACACACACTTCCTCCAATATGGGTCTGTTAAATGTATTTTTAATTATTATTTCGTCCAAGTGTTTATTTTTCTTTCTTTCTCTGAGACAGACACGAGCATTTCATCTCCAGCAGCCTCAGCTCCTCGAGTCCCTCGCTCTTCGATGGTGCAGTCATCAGCACAGTTACCACGGCAACCAAGAAGCATTTCAGCACCCTCCTTAGTCTGTTGGGGGCGCTGCTGTGTAAGGAGCGCCTAAACTCTGAGGCCAGGTATCACATGCCTTTATCTCTCCCTCTCTCTTTCTCCTCTGTAGGTCTCTGTACTCATTCCTAGTGTAAGGTTTATTTTTTGCTCGACTCTAAAAGACTTGTGTGTTGGTGGTTTTCAGGAAGCTGCTCCTCACCTGGTCACTGGAAGTGAGTCAGATGATGAAGAAATCTGAAACCTACTCCCCGCTTTTCTCCTTGCCCTCCTTTCAGCGATTCTGTAAAGGACTTCTGACAAACGGTGAGCATTTTCAGTTTACGTGCAGAAACTCTGATGTAGTGACACAGTGATGCTGTCGGTGATCATCGTGTCCGCCCTGCTCCCTACTGAAAGGGCAGTAGTTTGAGGGCACTGATGGGAAAGATCTTCTGTTATGATCCTCATGTATGAACCTCTATAATGCATAAGTATTTCTCGATCAGGCTTCTTCCACATGCCATAAATACAAACATATGTTCAGCTACTTTCAATAAAATTAATGCATTTTATATAATATTATATATATATATACCTGCTACTTCTTTAAATCATATCTTGTATATTTAACCAGTTGTAATAGTTGTGTATGAAGTGTATGGATTATACATCAGTTTGTTTTTGCTCTGAAACAAATCCTTTGGTTTTTTTTTTTCTCTGCAGCGTTGAATGAAGACCCCACCCTGTGTCTCCAGACGTGCAACAGCCTACAGGTCCTGTCCTCGTCCCTCCCAATGGAGCTCCTACAGAGGTCAGAGCGTGTATTTGTACAGAAATAAGTACACTGTACAGTCAAAAGTTTGTGGGCACCTGACCATGAGATTGGCATGGGGTTTTTTTTTTTTTTTTTTAAACAATGTTCCCAATAGTGCTGGAGCTCTATAGCAGGAGATCTTGTCCTGCTGGAACAGATTTGTCGCCTAGTTTAAATGAAGGGAGAATTTTATGCTCCCACGTCTAAAAACGTCTTACACAATTGCGTGCCTTTAAGTTTCTGGTAATGGTTTGGTGAAGAACCACATGTGGGTCGAAAAGTCAGGTGTCCCAATACTTTTGGCTGTGAGTTTAAGCTGAGCGTGTGCTCTAAGGTTGCGTGTGTGTGCGTGTGTGCAGATGTGTGGACGTATGCCGGGTGCAGCTGGTCCACTCCACTGTAAGAGTCAGACAGGCTTTCGGGAAGCTCCTGAGATCCATCCCACTGCATGTGGCCCTAAGGTCAGTCGAGGTTTTCAGAACCTCAGGACATTGAGAGTCTGGGAATCATCTTAGATCTAATGTATGCATGCATGTTTTTTGCACCCCAACAGTAACCGCAGCTCCTCAGAGATTCATGAGATTTCTCTCGCCATCCGGCGGCACATGAGCAAAGCGCCGAGCAACACTTTCCACCCGCAGGACTTCTCCGACCTCATCAGCTTCATCCTGTATGGAACAGTCCACCGTGGAGGGTGAGTTACATGTGTGTACTACAGGGTGGGTGATTCCTCCTGTGTTTCAGTGCACGTCCTTACTCCGTGTGTGTGTGTGTGTGAGAGACAGAAAGGAGCCCTGGTTAGAAAGGTTGTACCACAGCTGTCAGCGGTCTGAGAAGCGCGATTTTGCCGTGGTGCCGCGCTCCCTGGTGAAGGTTGAGGCGGTACTGTGGCAGTGGGCAGTGTGGGAAGCTGCCCAATTCACAGTCCTCTCCAAACTGCGCACTCCTCTGGGACGAGCTCAGGACACGTTCCAAACCATTGAAGGTCAGCACACACACACACACACACACACACACACACACACACACACACGTTTATTGAGTGGAGCAGTGCAGAAATTGCAAAAACATGAGGTAGATCCTCAAAACAAATATAATACTTTAAATGGAACATTTTATGTTTTATGTTAAAATTTAACTACCTGCATAAGCAACTTTTTAATTTTAGGTTGAATAATAAAGTGATCTCTCTGAGAAACTCAGAAGTCAGAACACCTAACCTGATTACGAATGGAAAAATGTGCTGCTGAGACACGTCACTCGAGATAACTGAGCAACTGTGTATCTAAGTTTATTTTGTGCGTGTGTGGAGTTTTGTGTTCACTGGTTTGTCCAATCGTACAATCGTTTGTCTGTATAATGTGAGGGACAGATCTCTCTTGCACGTGGCACTCAAAGCACCTCAAACACCTCGTTGCAGCATCGCTGTAATCCTGCTGAATCGTGTCAGACGTCTCTGGCAGATTTGCCCGGTTTCATGCAGAATTCCACGCTTGCTTTTTGTTCTAACTTGAAATCAAAGACCTGATCATACATGTGGTCTGAACAGCACCAGTCGCACAGCTCCTGATGTACACAGGACCATGTCTTTCGGCACACTGGCTTATGAGGTTCGGTGCTCCCTGTGACTGTGTGTGCAGCCTCTTGCTGCCGTCTGTGGCCTGTTACAAAACCAGTCTCCTGTGTCTGCTGTAGGAATGATCCGCAGTCTTGCAGCCCACAGTCTGAACAGTGAACAGGAGCTCAGTCAGTGGAGTGGAGGAGAAAGTGATGAGGGTCATCACACCAACCAGCTCCGCCTCGCTCTTCTCCTGCAGTTCCTCGAGAACCTCGAGAAGCTCATGTACAACGCTTACGAAGGCTGCGCCAATGCTCTCACTGCCCCTCCCAAGGTAACGCCGGCGCCTCCTGGTGTCCTGGATGTGTTTGTTTTTTGTGTAATATATTTATATTGTTTTGGAGTCTGGTGAATTTTAAAACCTTTTCCTGTTCTCCAGGGCATCAGGACCTTTTTCTACACCAACCGTCAGACGTGTCAGGATTGGCTGACGAGGATCCGTCTGGCTCTGATGAGGGTAGGGCTTATGTCTGGCCAGCCGGCCGTCACCATCCGCCACGGGTTTGACCTTCTCACCGAGATCAAGAACACCAGTGCGCAGGTTCGATTAATTTCTACTACAAGATTTAGTTTTATTTATTTGCTATTTTTTTTGTGTGTGTCATGGTCTCGATTGTTTCTCCAGGGCCCTGAGATGGAGGTTCCCATCACCATGCTGGTGGAGGCGCTGTGTGAGCTGCGTTGTCCTGAAGCCATCCAGGGATTGGCGGCGTGGAGTTTGACCCACATGGGGAAGAGCGTGGCGTGGGTCGGGTCTGTAGCTCTGCAGGCCGAGGGAAAGTGAGTAATGCTGTTTTTTTTTTTTTTTTGTTTTGATATGACTCCACCCCTTTTATATAACGCATGCAGTAATTAATGTTCCGTGTACTATTAACTTAAATGTGTGTCCCAGGTTCGAGAAAGCGGCTCTGGAGTACCAGGAGCAGCTGTGTGCCATCACCGGGGTCGACTGCTCTATCAAGGGCTTCGACAGATCCTTACTGAACCTCACCAACTCTCCCACAGGAAACGCCTCCAGTCCCAAACATACAGGAAGCGGTGAGGGGAACGTCCTCCACATGATCGCCTCATTATTTAATAAATTTAAATTAATTTAATAAATCACATTTTTCACTTTGATTTAATTGGGAGTAGAACATATAGATATTTCCTGTGATATATTTCACAATATTACTGTTTTGTTCTGTATTTTCGTTCAAATATATGCAGACTTGATAAACATACAAGACGTTAAACGTTTCCTGCAGGGTCTAAAAAATATTTAGGATTTAAAACACTAACTTTACTGTTGTAGGGCTCGATTTTAAACGGGTCTTCATTTTCCGATGTCCATGTAACTTCACCTCTAATGCTCTCAAAAATGCTCCCCAGCACTTCAAAGTGTTTTGTTTGTTTTCTTGGTTATTTTGTATTTAAATATTGGCACCCTTGTATTCATTCTGTTAGTCTATAATAAGAAACAATCTCTCTGTAGGAGATATTAAGAAGACGGTGCTGTTGAAATCCAGCGAGTGCTCCCCTGAGGTTCTGAACTTCCTGGCTAACAAGGCGTGCGAGTGTTACGTGGCTCTCAGTGACTGGGCGTCGGTGCAGGAGTGGCAGTCCAGCATGATGGCGCTGAAAAAGAACAGCAACAGCTCGGCCGCCGTCACGCTCAAGACCGACTTTAACTACATCAAGTGAGCAAATGTTTAGCGTTGTGTATAAGGATTGTAGAAGGTGTCCTGTGGATTCTGATTGTGTGTGTGTGTGTGTCAGAGCGCTGAGCAGGTTCGAGGACGGCGATTTCACAGAGTGCCGTGCACAGTTGGAGCTGCTTCCAGGAGACGATTACGGCCTCCTCAACTCCAACACCAAGGACAAACTAGGTACTGATCAATATTTTTTACTAGGAACACAGATCAGGTAACACTGCATAATGATGCACATCAGATACCTGACTTGCTCCACCATTTACAGACCTGAAGCGGCTCCTTGCTGCTGTACTCAGTCCCGATCCATCAGAGCTGCAGAAGGCCATCGAGGTTCAGCTGCTGCGGAGCGCCGTCGGCGCCTTCTTATCCTCCAATCACGAGCAGGACCAGAAAGTTCTTCCTTCGTCAGAGTAAATTCCTCTTTTCTGAATTTGTAATAATGGATGAACCATTTAAAGAACCTTTGAGGAACCTAAATCCCCTTATCTTGTTCTCCATGAACTTTTTCTCAGCACTCTGGTGAAGTATCTAAAGCAGACGGCCCGGGTTGCTCTGGGACCTCTGCGTCTCTCCACACTCACCCTGTGCGACTCTCTGCCTACTCTCGGGACCCTGCAGCTCCACTGCGCCAGCTCCTTGGAGACCTCGTTGTGCAGTCAGCACCCCTCCGAGGTCAGGTGGTTTGACCTGCAGCGTTTTGCTAATCTTACCGAAGATTTGATGCTCATGACTCCGTGTTTCCGTGTTTTAGGAATGTCTGATCCCGCTGTACAGCGACGCCCTGAGCACGTGTAAGCAGCAGGACGTCCAGCCTTGGCTCCACGCGCTCAGATACAGCATGTTTCAGAGGCATCTCTTCACCAAGCTCAGAGGTCCAAACCTGGTTTTGCTTCTGTTTTGTTTTTGCTTTATGTCTTCAATACTGGTTGATAACGTTATCAGTGTTTACTGTTGTAGGTTCTTCTGGTCCTGTGGACTCTCACCTGGTGGAGCTGTGTCTGACCACGGTGAAGTTCGCTCGTAAGCAGGGGAACATCGCTCTCGCCACACGTCTCCTCGCTCAGTGCAGCAAAACCTCCACTGACGACCCGGAGATATCGGACCTGACGCTGACCTTCAGGCAACTGTCCCTAGAGGGCGCTGTGGCTGAGAAATGGGGCCCCGAGCTGAAGATCGAGAGGGCTAAAGTGCTCTTCACTGCAGGTCAGTTCTGCTTCGTGTAATGAGATGTCTTAATAAAACACTGAAGGGAAAGTGATGAAACTGTTCATATAAATACTTTCATATATTCAGGGGGGTGTAACAAAATTTTTAGTGTTCTTGTGCAGGTTATTTAAGGACCATGGACAGCTGCCTCCTGAAATGATATTCTTAATATTGTGTGGTGGTCAGTCCACAGCAGTGACCTGATTATTTTTGATTTTCTATTGATTTTTTCAAGTGTGCATCTTTTTTTAAAATATTTTTATTTAATCCTTACATTTAATCAGTCAATTACGATAAGACATTTTGCCTGTTACCAAACAAAAATATAATTATCAACAAAATGTATTTTTGCAAATTAGAGGAAACAGGAGCTGCATCTGAAGTGGCATTTAGATGTGTGTGTGTGTGTGTACACAGTTTAATGCAGCTGTTTAAGGTCTTAATTAATTGTAAACGGGTCTTGATTTTCTATTGTCCATGTAACTCTTCCTCCAATGCTCTTAGAAATGCTCCCACAGCACTTTAGAATGTGTAGAATGTTTTTTTTGTCCCCCTTATTAGTGTTCTTTCTTTTGCTAGTCTGAATATAATTAGCTGTATTGCGACTATAAACATGTAGTCAGCTTTCAGCTATTGGTGTGAATCTCTGATTGTACCAGAGACATAAAAATGGATTGTGCAGGTTTAGTGATAGTTGGATTTATGGCTCGGTGAAGGAGAGTCGCTAATTGTGCGTTTAATTCTTAATGTTCTTAAGGTCGTCTTAAATCTAACTTGGTCAAACCTGCCGAAACCATGCAAATGCATAAATGTTATATTTTAAACATATAATGTTCTGATATTTGAGAATAAAAAAAGAGAAAATACTGTAAGTGTGAAAATAAAACCAGTCGTTGCAATTGAACGAATCACCCGTTTGATTGATTTGATCACAATTGCTCACTTTACTCACTATCGCTGAGACCCGAAAGCTCTGAGCTGCTGTATAAAATCTAAATCACATTAGATTAGATTAGAGTTGTGCTGATTTTTGGAGAAAATAGCAGCACCTTTCATGTGATATGAAATGATATAAACGTGCACATTTTCTGGCCCCGTATCTTGAATTTTGTGATCATTCCAAATGCTTTTTAGACTGAATCGTACAGTAAAAAACATTTGCACGAGTCTAATCTACTAGACTTCGAGTGACGCACAAGTGCACTCTGTTAATTTGCACATCGTTAAAACAATTGCAATATTATCGTACACAATACATCATACACCCCTACGCTGAAACCACATGCTAATTGTCTGTAAAGTATTTCTAGTGTTTTTTTTCCCTGCACACACTTCCAGCGTCCACCTTCTGCCCCCCAGGTCAGTCTGTAGCCGCTATGGAGATGTTGAGCTCCTGTGCGTTGTCGTACTGCCGCTCGGGGAAGTGCGAGCGCGCCGCCTGCCGCTCCATCCTCACGCTGTGTAAGTGGCTGCTGGCCGACTGGAAGGACCTGACGCCTCAGCTCAAACAGGTGGTGAAGAGGAACAGCAGTGGACCACCTTCAGCTCTCGGCAAGAACATCGCCGCCCTGCTGGAGCTACCCGTGGAGGAGCAGGGTATTCTGCACATCACCACGGAGACCACAGGTACCTGCTGCTTCCATCTCAAGTATTGTTCATCTGTTTGTGGTTTTCTGCAATTCTTTTAGCAGAATTTGTGCATTATTAGGGATTTCTTCGGGTAAAAAAGGGTGAGAACCTCCTCCATGATATTTGACCTGCTGTTGTGGTGTTTGTTCTTTCCTCAGTAAGCGTAGGAGTTGGAGAAGCGGACTTTGTCCTTGGCCAGCTGTACCAGCTCTCCGCTAGCCAGGCGCCTGAAGTGGCCAAATCCTGGGCGGCGTTAGGCAGCTGGGCTTACAGATGGGGCAGGAAAGTTGTCGACAACGCAAGGTGTGTGTGTGTGTGTGTGTGTGTAATAATCAACCTCTCCTAGTCTTTGGTGTAACATCATGCCTTGCTTGTTTCTCCAGTCAAGGAGAAGGTGTTCCTTTGCTGGCAGGAGAGAAGAAGGAGATCGAGGAGTTTCTACCATCAGGCACCAGTGACGAGGACAAGGAGACCATCTTCAGCATCCTGGGCCAGGCCATGTGTCGGCCTGCTGGAATCCAGGTAACACAGAATGTGATGCTGTGGGATTTGGCTGAAACTAAAAAAGTTGACACCTCTGTGCTTTTTCTTAATTAATTTTGTTTTTAATGTATTTAAATAATTTTTATTGCCAGAAATCAGCCTCGTTATCTACAAAATGCATTTATTTGTGTCTGGAGGAAAATGGTTTCAAGCAGCTTAACATAAGTTTAATAAATTTTTTATTTACATTTTCGTTAAAAAAAATCCCCCCCCCATTATATTAATTTATTTTTATTAGTACAATTAAGAAAAGCGTTTATGGACTCGAAGCCTTTAAAAGCTGTTAGTTTGTTTAACAGTCAATTACAGCTACTTTATTTTTGTGTGATATTTGCAAAGTGCATGCTGATTGGTTTGTCTTATTTTTGTTTGTTTTAAGTTTATTTATTAGGCTGTAGTTAGAATTGAGATATAAACGGACACGTGAGATGACATGAATATGCAAAATGCATTTGTGCGAGACATTTGCATATTAGAACCTAATTGGCTCTTGGTTGCAATGAAAATCGTGTTGGTCTCCAGGATGAGGACATGGCTCTGCAGAACGAAGAGAACGACGAGGACGACATGGTGGACGTGATCTGGAGGCAGCTGTTGAGCTTGTGCCCATGGCTGGCCGAGGTGGAGGACAGTGTGACTGTGGGGCTGATCAGAGTGTGGAGGCGGGTGGTGGATCGCATCTTCACCCTCTACCGTGTCTCCTGCAGGGCTTATTTCACCTTCCTCAAGCTGAACGCCGGACAGGTGACTAATTCGTCGTCCCCGTCCTTTAAAAAAAAAAAAAATGTATTACGTTTTTATTGAGAAAAAGAGCAAAGTCGCACCCTATGGAGTTGTCTCTCAGACTCCGCCCCACCTCCCCCCTCTTCCGCAGGTCCCTGTCGACGAGGACGACCCCAAGCTTTTGCTGAACCCTCAGAGCAGCAAGCAGAGCAGCGACGACGTGATCGTGATGGCGACGCTGCGTCTGCTGCGCCTGTTAGTGAAGCACGCCGGAGAGCTGAGGGAGGGGCTGGAGCTCGGCCTGGCGGCCACGCCCACTGCACCATGGAGAGGTGAGAAACTTTAACATGGGCTTGCATTCAAACTGAAACGAAAAGTAACACTCCAAATAAATAAGTTACAGCCAAAATTTATAGGAAAAGACACGACAAACAGCATGTAGCAGCAGTGATTTGCCTCTAGAGGTCGCTCTAGTACTGTATAATGAAGTGTCTCTAAACACAACTCTAATAAACTAACCATCAATCAAACAGTTCCTCGTAAGGACATCTGACTTGTTGCACCACAGCAACAATGACAGTTTTAAATCAATTAACAATCCACAGTTCATTCTTTAACCATGTAGACGATGTTTCTATAGAAGCTGCAGTGTGTCTGGAAATGCACATTAATTAGGAATAAACCTGTGACCTGCACTACTGCTGTTTTTAGAGAATGAATTGACCCTTAAGGCTAGTTTGTTTCCTGGTAGGCGTAAGTTTAAGGGGTTGGGTTAGCCGTGCTTTTTTCCCATAATTATATCCTACTTCTAATTTTAGAAATAGCCCAATATATCACCTTGCAATGTATCATATCGCTAACCCCTGTATCGTGATGCGTATCGTATCGGTGGGTTCTTGTGGGTGTGCAGCCCTACAGCACTGTGTGTTTCAGTGTTGGTTTTACATGTATTTTATTATTATGATGATTTTTTTTGTTTTTGAAGGAATCATCCCTCAGTTGTTCTCCAGACTGAACCACCCTGAGGCCTACATCCGTCAGAGCATCTGCAGCTTGCTGTGTCGAGTAGCCCAGGATTCTCCTCACCTCATCCTGTACCCTGCGATCGTCGGCTCCATCTCGCTCGGGGGAGAGGCTCAGACCGCAGGTACACTTTTTAGTTTTAATTATACAATTTTAATAAATTGACATTCTTTTACTATTTTTTTTTTTTCCCACCATGATTCCACAAACCAGCAGATGTTTAATATTGTGTAGATTTGATGTATACTTGTGTTGGTGTGTAGCAGGTACGAAGCTGCCCTCAGCCCTGCCCACCCTGCTGGGGAACATGCCAGGTGATGCTCTGTGTGTGGGGGAGAGCGAGGCAGGGAGTCCACCTGGGTCTCAGGAGAGCGCTCGAGGAGACGAGCTGGGGCTTTGCTCTATTGAGGACCAGGCCATGATGCAGGACTGCTACAGCAAAATCGTGGACACACTGTCTGCAGCTAACCCCACCATGGTCCAACAGGTACAGGCGATACCCCACCCTTTCACTCCTGTCTCGAGTACTTCTGTGTGTCCCAGGAAACCTTAGAAACTGTGTGTGTGTGTGTGTGTGTGTGTGTAGGTGCAGATGCTGGTTGGGGAGCTGCGCAGGGTGACTGTGCTGTGGGACGAGTTGTGGTTGGGCGTCCTGCAGCAGCAACACATGCACGTGCTGCGCAGGATCCAGCAGCTCGAGGACGAAGTCAAGAGAGTCCAGAACAACAACACACTGCGCAAGTATGAGCTCCAAACTGAGATGATTTATATCATAATGATCTAAAATGTTCCTCTGGTGTGTGGTGGTGCTCTGTGCTGCTGATGTTCCTCTGACTCGTTGACTGGTGATGTTTCAGGGAGGAGAAGGTAGCCATCATGAGGGAGAAACACTCTGCCCTGATGCGGCCCGTAGTCTTCGCACTGGAACATGTGCACAGCATCACTGCAGCTGCTGCTGAGACACCTCATGAGACGTGGTTCCAGGAGACGTACGGAGACACCATTCACAATGCTCTGGAGAGACTGAGGAACCCGCAGAACCCGGCCAATCCTGCAAACAGCTGGGTCCCTTTCAAACAGGTTCTTACATTTTCACACTTTCCCCCCTTTTTATCTTTTCTTTTATTCTTTTTCTCCACTTAATCTTACTTTTTCTCATTTATTTTTTTCTGCTTTTTATTGAATCCAGATTATTATATTATTCATATTCCAATAAAAGAAAACTTATTTGTGTACATGTTGGGTTCTGTACCAGATCATGTTGAGTCTACAGCAGCGTGCTCAGAAACGAGCCAGTTATCTCCTGCGTCTGGAGGAGATCAGTCCTCGTCTGGGCTCCATGACTCAGACAGAAATGGCTCTTCCAGGAGAAGTGTCTGCCACCGATGCAGTCACCATACACAACGTCGGTAACACAATCACCATCCTGCCCACCAAGACCAAGCCCAAAAAACTCCACTTCCTCGGCTCTGACGGCAAAAACTACCCATACCTCTTCAAAGGTCAGGAGATATCACACTTTTTTTTTCTCTCGGTGGTGCATCTGGCCCGTCTCAGTTAGTTCCATCCGTGTCTTGGCCCAGTGGTTTCTCTCTCTCGCTTTCTGCTCTTCTGTCTCTTTGTTCATCTCGTCTGGTCTTTCTACTCCTATCTTTCTCTCTCAATCGGTTTCGTCTGTTCATCTTTTTTTGCTCTCTCTCCATCTCTCCCTCTTGCTGATTTAAAAGGTTGCTTTATAGTTGCGTCAGATGTTAACATTTTGTATAATCAGTGGTTTAGTGCAGACTTTGGAAATAAATCAGAATATAAATAAGGAAATGTAGTTATACCTCTCTCTCTCTCTCTCTCTCTCTCTCTCTCTCTCTCTCTCTCTCTCTCTCTCTCTCTCAGGTTTGGAGGATTTGCATTTAGACGAGAGGATCATGCAGTTCTTGTCCATAGTTAACACGATGTTCACTAAAGTGAACCAGCAGGAAACTCCACGTTTCCACGCACGGCACTACTCCGTCACGCCTCTCGGTACTCGCTCGGGTCTCATCCAATGGGTGGACGGAGCCACGCCGCTATTCGGACTCTACAAACGCTGGCAGCAGCGTGAGGCTGTTCTTCAGGCTCAGAAGGTCCGTCTCACTCAGTCTGTGCTCCTTTTAGTTTACAATCCAAACCTGATTTTCTGCTTCAGTTTTATATATCGGTTTTTTTTTTAGGCCCAGGATTCTTTCCAGCAGCCGCAGAACCTGCCCATGGTGCCACGCCCCAGCGAGCTTTATTACAGTAAGATCGGGCCGGCACTGAAAGCCGTGGGGCTCAGCCTGGACGTGTCGCGCCGTGATTGGCCGCTCAGCGTCATGAGGGACGTGCTCCGGGAGTTGATGGAGGCCACACCCCCTAATCTGCTGGCCAAGGAGCTGTGGTGCTCATGTACCACGCCCAGCGAGTGGTGGAGGGTTACGCAGGTGAGTGTGGGGTCTTCTCAGGACCATGGAGGAAAATGTCTTTCTCTCTTTCATTTTTTGCCCTTTTTTTCCTTCTACTCTTTGTTACTAATTATTCCGGTGTCTGCGCGCCTCAGTCGTACGCCAGGTCCTCCGCTGTGATGTCGATGGTTGGCTACATCATCGGTTTAGGAGACCGTCACCTGGACAATGTGCTGATCGACATGACCACAGGCGAGGTGGTGCACATCGATTACAACGTCTGCTTTGAGAAAGGTCGGTCTGCTCACCTGCACAGGTAACAGGTAAATGTAACAGGTAAATGTAACAGGTGCGTGTTTGACGTACGTGTGTTTGGTATCAGGGAAAAGCCTGAGGGTTCCTGAGAAGGTTCCTTTCCGCATGACTCACAACATCGAGGCGGCGTTAGGAGTGACCGGAGTGGAAGGAATCTTCAGACTCTCCTGCGAACAGGTGAGCGGTTCACCCGTCTCCAGGTTCTCCAAAACGCAACACTACCAATCCCTGTCGTAGATCTACCTGATCACCCTCGTGCTCCTCTTCCTGTATCTCAGGTGATTCAGATGATGCGTCGGGGCAGAGAGACCCTTTTGACCCTACTGGAGGCGTTCGTATACGACCCCCTGGTGGACTGGACGGCAGGTGGGGAGGTAGGATTCGCCGGGGCCGTGTACGGAGGAGGAGGACAGCAGGCCGAGAACAAGCAAAGCAAGAGGGAGATGGAGAGGGACATCACTCGCAGCTTGTTCTCTTCACGTGTAGCTGAGATCAAGGTAAGGGTCCACATACTTCTTTTTATAAAATTTTAAGTGTTTCCACGGCAACAAGTAAAACTGCTGAAATATAGACCTGTTAAATATTCTGCCACTGTCCTTGGTACTGATGTAGAAGCCGCCATCGGTGTGTTTCTGTGAAGGCTTCCAGGTTCCAAACCTCCACCCTTCTGATTTTTTTTCCCTCTTTGCAGGTGAACTGGTTCAAGAACCGAGACGAGATGCAGGCGGTGCTGCCCCAGGTAGAGATGGCCGTGGAGGAGTACTTGAGTCTGCAGGAGCAGCTCTCCCAGGTGGACAAAGCACAGGGTAAGCTCCTGGAGGAGATGGAGTTCCTGGAGGGAGCGGACAGCAGGGTCGACCATCCCATCCACACGCTGGAGCACAGGTCAGCACCAACCTCCATTACATTACTGAACACCATGGTCCATTACAGTTAGATTAACCTGGAGATCCGGTTGGTCAGGAGGTTCACGTTGTCACCGTTTCTATGGTAACGTAGCAATTTGCTCTGGTGTAGGATAGAAGAATCAACCTAAGGGTGGAGATACGAGAATATTAACGCTCTCCTTCACATTAGGTATTCGGAGCACACGCAGCTGCAGTCGAGGCAAAGGACTGTACAGGACGCCATCCAGAGCAAGCTGTCCGATCTGGACCAGTGGATCTCTCAGTACCAGGCGGCGTTCGGGAGTCTGGAGGCCACGCAGCTCGCCAGCCTGCTGCAGGAGATCAGCAGCCCCATAGACCTCGGTACTCAACCCTGTACCTCCGGCGTTTGCTTCGAGTCAGGATCTTCATTTAGAACACAATCTTGACCATTATTTTGGGTTGTATATGCGTGCAGGTCCCCCCAGCTACGTCCCCGCTACGGCTTTTCTACAGAACGCAGGTCAGGCTCATCTGATCAGCCAGTGCGAGGCCCTGGAAGCGGAGGTGAGCGCTCTCCTGCAGCAGCGCCGCTCCATACTGCGCGCCTGCCTCGAGCACCTGCACAGCTACGCCACCGTGGCCCTGCTGTACCCACGCGCCGTCCTGCACCGCCACAGGGTCTACACCTGGAAGCAGTGGATGGAGGAGCTGGTGTGTGACATGACAGTGGAGCACTGCCAGACCATCTATCACCAGTGAGTGGCTCATTTACAGCTCTGCACTACAGCTCATTTCATACGAAAATAATGTCCTAAATAAATACGTTCTTTTTAATAATCTCTGGGATTACGTTATTTACACACGATGCCGGAGAGAGAGCACTAGAAACAAACACGGGTTTATTACCAGGATAAAAATTCCCTTAAATGTCCATCCTTTCAGAATTCAATGTCTATTAAACCCTTTTTTTCTTTACTGTAATATTTCTACCCCTTTAAAAAAAAAAACTTTCCTTTTGATTCTTGTGAACTTTTCTTTTTTTTTTTTTTTTTTTATCAATAAAAGTTTAGTCCGAGGTTTTTAGGAAAAAATTTACGCAAAGATCTAATTTAGATTTTTCTTTGTCTAATTAAACCTAAATAATAAAACTCAATTCGCCATGAGCATAGCCATAGAAGCTGGCATGGAGTTAAAAGAGAAAAAGATATGTCCTAGAACAATTAACAATTTCTACAAACATATTTAAAAAAATAATTCAAATAGAAAGTTTGGCAAAAAAAAAAAAACACTTTTACCAATATGATTGTAATAATTTTTTGTGTTTATTTGAATTAAATCAGAATTTCTGTAAAATTTTATCTAAAAATGTACAAATAAAACAATTTTGTTTAACTCTGACAGTCTGAAGTAATGTATAGGTAGAGGTTGACCGATTAATCGATTTTGGCGATTCATCAGAACCCAGATCGATGATTGCTGAAGCGATCTGGAAAAATCCATACCAATAGTTTTTCCAGCTTTAGGTCTCCTGTCATTACGAGAGCGGCCTCTAAAGGCGATTCACTGACACTACATGCTTTTATTTTATTTAAATATTTTAATTGGTTACTTAATCAGTTATCAGCAAGGTACGATCCAACCAAAGTATTGATATCGGTCGACCTCTAATATCTTGTAATAGTGACCTCTAACTTCCAACCTTTTTGGGTTTTTTTTCCGTTTACATCCAGTTACGAGATGCAGTTTGCCCCCCAGCCTCCGGCTGCCACGTGTCCGTTCCTGTCGAGTGTGGAGATGTCGCTGCAGCACCACGCAGCCGAGACGAACACGCGCCTCCTGCGTCAGGTGGAGAGGCTGAAGGCAGAGGGAGTGAGCGTGCCCGTGTGTGAGGAGCAGCTGCAGGAGATCGAGCGCTGCATCAAGGTGTTCCTGCACGAGGACGCTGAGCTCGCCTCCTTCAGCCTGGCTGGGATCGTCATCTCCGCCCTCTGCACTCTTACCAGGTCTCAGAACATTTATTACTGTAAAGATTTTTTCAGACAAAAACCAATAATGCAGCTACATTCTAAAAGGCTTCTTTATGGAAGAAGATCCAAATTGTATGGGTTTTTAACTCTGGGTCTGTTTTGCAGGCGTAACCTGGTGATGGAAGGTGCAGCAGCAAGCGCAGGAGAGCAGTTGGTGGAGCTGACGTCTCGGGATGGAGCCTGGTTCTTGGAGGAGCTCTGCAGCATGAGCGGAAACGTCACGTGTCTGGTGCAGTTGCTGAAAGAGTGCCAGCTCCAGTCCCATGACCTGGACGTCCTCGGCCTCGAGGACACCTCCCAGGCCGTCTACCTGGCCAACGGTGTCTACACCTGCTTACAGGTGAGCGGGCGTATGTATGTACTACAGTCAGAGCTGCTGTGTTAGTGTGAAACATCTGAAGCGATCCAGAGCTGAGCAGCACCAATACTTTTGCAGGAGCTAAACGCCAACTTCCGTCAGATCATCTTCCCTGAAGCTCTACGCTGCATGCTGAAAGGAGAGAGCACTTTGGAGAACATGCTGTCTGAGCTTGACTCTCTGATAGAGCAGTGTGCAGACGGTGTGTCCCTGCAGGGCCTGGGGGAGGCGCTACAGACTCACCTCCGCAACGCCGCCATGGGGCTGGACGAGGAAACCGACGCACACTACCTACAGGTCACCAGGTGATGGCGCATGGGGTTAAATTTGAGTCTATTTATTTGAGGTGTGGTACATCATTGTGAGGGCCACATAATGTTTCTTTTCTTTAATACTGATCGGTCTGGAACAGGAAATGTCATGGGTGGAGTGACTGGTATTATTGTGGACATTTTTAATGTATTTATTTTACCTTCTAATGATTTGTTCTGCACCGTACAGACACACGAGCGTCACTTTTCCATAAATATCACCTATTAAAAGAGCATTTTTCACCTACATAGTGGAATTTTAAAATTCATTAGTCTTGATCAAAACATCTGCTTACTTGTGCATATGCATGAGGTTGGTGGGTGAATAAAAAAATTATTAGGCTACTTTAATAACTAGTGGGCAAACGATAGTGGATTTTACTAAAATCGAAAACTAGTTTGGATCGTACTCGTCGATAACAGATTAATCACACGATATAGTTTTTAAAATATATATCAGATGGAAAAAACAAATGTAAAATTATCCTTTTTACAAAAATAAAATTAGAAAAATGAAATGGTTTATGGAAATGTGTTAAAGGAATGGTGCCCTCGGTGCAGCAGAGCAAAAACAAAAACAGCATGTGGTGTCAGTGATTCGCCTCTAGAGGCCGCTCTCGGCACAACACCGGGCTGGAAGCAGGAAAAACAATTGGTATGGATTTTTGCTGATAGCTGACAGATCCAGCGATCAACTATCGGCACCTCGATCTCTATTGATGACTAAGGGACAATTTAGTTATAAAACCAACCTTGATTAAAGGGCCGTTCCAATTAATGGGCCGTCGTTTGAGGACAGCTGGTTTAGTCGCTCAGTGAATAAAATGTTGAGTTCAAATCTCAACAAAGCCAAGCTGCGGTCTTATTACAGAATCTAAGGACTTGGTGAGGCACATCACGTGAACGTTAATAAAACGCTTAAAGCTTGTTAACCTGGGTGTGTATCTCCTCAGGGTTCTGCGTGTCCAGTACTCAGAGCTTATACAGCCTCGGAACATGGAGGGCTCCATGCAAGACACGCCTAAAATGAGTGCAGGACAGATGCTCCTGGTGGCCTTCGACGGGATGTTCGCTCAGCTGGAGAGCGCTTTCGGGCTCCTCATAGACAAGGTGACTCTCTTTTGGAAAGCTCTGGCATCGTCACGTGACTGGATATTTTATGTATTTATTTTTTAATCTCCTGCAGTTGAACTCCATGGACGTTCCTGCTGCGTGGAGGAAGGTGGACGTGATCCGGGAGGCTCGTGCCACGCAGGTGCACTTCTTTGACAGCGTGCAGACGAGGCAGGTCCTGGAGGAAATCTTCTTCCTCAAGAGGCTGCAGACGATCCGGGATTTCTTCAAGCTGTGCGCCTCGTTCGCTCAGACACTGTCGGGTAAAAAAAAGAACAAACTGCATGATGAGAATTTTTTTTAATCAGCTCGTGTGGTGTTTTTCTGTTTCCAGCCTAAAAAGAATAATCCAAATGAAATAAATATTTAGGTACCTGCCCTTCTCCCACTGACGACTCCCCGCTGTCTAACGGCCCCGTCTCGTTGGTGAAGCCCCTGTACCGCGGCTCCACGGT
Source organism: Silurus aristotelis (assembly GCF_946808225.1). Taxonomy (NCBI): domain Eukaryota; kingdom Metazoa; phylum Chordata; class Actinopteri; order Siluriformes; family Siluridae; genus Silurus; species Silurus aristotelis. Next base: position 866,635 of record NC_139590.1, read on the forward strand.
GGTCAGTGAGGACCAGATGTCGCGCCCCATCAAGGCGTTCACGGCGGACTTTGTAAGGCAGATGCTGATGGGTCTACCCACTCAGGCTCTGGGTCTGGCTCTCTGCAGCGCCCTCTGTGCTCTCGGCACAGACCTCATCGCTCAGGTCGAGGCTAAAGACTTCGGTGCGGAGGGAAAGGTGTCTCTGGATGACCTGTGTAAGAAGGCGGTAGAGCAGGGCGTCCAGGCGGGACGGATCTCTCAGCTGCTCCTGAACAGAGCCACGGTGCTGGCTAGCTCCTACGACACGGCGTGGAAGAAACTGGACCTGGTGCGACGTCTGGAGCTCAGCATCGACGCCTGCAAGGTCAGCCTGCAGAGGGCGCAGCTCCACATCGCTATGTTCCAGGTAAACATCCAGCAGTGTCTCCATTGATCATCTCTGTGTAGTGTGATGTCTCTGATGGACCTCATGTTTTCTCTTACAGTGGCAGCACGAGGACGTTCTCGGGACTCGCTCCCAACCCATGACAGTCAGCCCTCCGCCTCGCTCGATCATCCTCAGCAATATGAAGAAGAAGCTCTACAAACTCAGCCAAGATGATGCGGCCATCACTGGTGTTCAGGTCAGACATTACCCTCCTCCTCATCCTGCATTTTCTCATCCCTAACGTGTGCATGTTCTGGAATAGTTTGTTTTGCGCTTCTGTAGGAGAAACTGGCGTCGCTAGAGGGCAGCATCGAGCAGAGGTTAAAGTGGGCGGGCGGGGCAAACCCGGCTTTAGCCCCCGTCCTGCAAGACTTCGAGAGCACCATCACAGAGCGGCGTGCCCTGGTGGTGAAAGAGAGCCAGCGCACCACTCAGGTCACCTTTCTGTGCAGCACTGTGCTCAACTTCGAGAGCCTCCGCACTCGTACTCCCGAGGCTCTGAGCATGGACGCGGCTCTGTTTGACCTGGTGAAGCGCTGTCAAGCCACGTGCTCCTACGCCGCCCAGTTCAGCACCTCAGTCTCCTCTCTAGAGCTGCAGCTGCTCCACAGACTGGTGCGTCCTCATTCTCCGTTTCTGATTGGTTCAATAAAACGCTCAAGAATCCGTACTGTTACACCTTTTATAAAAAAATTGTGTTGCCATGAAAATGCCCATGTGTGTGTGTGTAGAGTCCTGTGATGGAGATGGCCATCGGTGCCCCCGAGTGGTTAGTGTGTGCTCAGAAGCACCTGTCTCAGGAGATGGCGAGTCAGAGAGCGGGGCAGGAGGAGCACGAGCAGCAGCTCGACTCGGTCACTGAAACCCTGCAGCTGCTGGTGGACACCATTAAAGGCGTCCTGTCCAACCACAACCGCCTGCTGGCTGATGTCAAGCACCTGCTGCGTGCCATGGCTAAGGTGTGTGTGTGTGTGTGTGTCGTCCTATTTGTCTTTGTCTTTTGCTGTCTTTGTTTGTGTGTAACTGCCCTGGTGTGTGTGTGTGTGTGTGTGTGTGTGTGTGTGCATGCGTGAGCAGGATGAAGAAAGCGCTCTAGCAGATGGAGAGGAAGTGACATACGAGGGCAGTGTGCGTCAGTTCTTGTGCGAGTACAAGGCGTGGCAGGACAATGTGCAGATTGTGCTGTTTACGGTGGTGCAGGCGACTGGGCAACCACGCAGTGTGGAGCAGGTGGAGCTCCTGCAGGAGATTCCCTCCACTCTCAAGGAGCTCAAAGGCCAGAGCCAGAGGTGACACACACCTTACATTCACACACACACACACTGTTCACTCACTTGATTAGGAACGTCTGCTCTTTCAAACGCGTAGCATCACAGTACATGAAATCATGCAGATTCGGCGCAACTCACACCATCCATGACTCCTGATCTCCTGACTTTCCTCTTACACGCCTCGTGTGTTTATACACTCTACATTCTCTATAGCCTCAGAAGGGTGGAGCTTATGTTCTTGCAATATAGCCTTATGGAGGTCGGTGCTCCCTGTGACTGTGCGTGCAGCCACCTTTTGGCGGATTACAAAACTTCTCTTAATCTTTCAATACCGTACGTCATTCGGTGGATCCTTATTGGTTGTTCAATATTTGTGTCTCACGTGTGTGTGTGTGTGTGTGTTTCCCGCAGCGTGTATAATGTGTTGGTGGGATTTGCATCTCCCCTGGTCACAGACAGAGGAAGTGAGTGTGTGAGCCCTACATCGACCATGCAGACGAGCTTCGCCGCCGGTAGGAGAAAGTGTCTTTCTGTAAACTTCTAGATCTTGGAAAATCCTCCTCCATTCTGTCTCATTGTACATGGTCTTCTGTGTCTGTTATTCTCCTAAACTCTATAAAAAGAGTGTTAGTGTTTCTCGTAACGTGTGTGTGTGTACATGCAGCGGTGCGATGCAGTGGCGTGAAGACGCAGCCTGACAGCATGTCTCAGAACGCTCGCAAAGCCCTCCCTCGTAACCTGGGGACCCCGGCGGACACGCCGCCCAGCGCTCTGCTCATCACCAACAAAAGCCTGGTCCCGAGCCCCAAGCGCACAGTCAGGGACCCCAAAACCGGGAGAGGTGCGTGTCCCCTTATTATACATCATTAAATAAATCTGCATGCTGGGAAGGAAATGAAACACCTGAGATTCGAATCATTAACCTCTGTAGAAAGATCACTGATGTTCAGGATGATGTATGTTGGGCACCTTATGAATGTTCACCCCCCCCCCCCCCCTTCTTCTTCCTTCCCACAGCTGTACAAGAGAGGAACTCGTACGCTGTGAGCGTCTGGAAGAGAGTAAAGGCAAAGCTGGAAGGGCGGGACGTGGACCCGAACCGGAGGATGAGCGTCACCGAGCAGGTTTTTATCCCCTCACGTGTCGTATTAAAATACAGCCGTTTACCGTCTCGAGTTTTTCTTCTACAAATATTTAAGAGCCTCTTGTGTGTCTGCAGCAGGTCCACTCATTAATGATGAAGCACAGATTATTTATTTACAAAAAATGAACATGTAAAATCATTAAAAATAAAATGCTTAACTTTTAAAAGAATATTACATTAGTTTTATTAAAATTTAAGCTGTTTAACACGTTGTATATCGGGGGTCTCTGCCCCATGTCTCTTTCCTTGAACGGGAAAAAGTTGAAGACCCCTGAACTAGTTTTTAATTAATATATAAAAATTATTAAACGGTGTGTACTTACGTGTGTGTGTGTGTGTTTAATGTGTAGGTGGATTACGTCATCAAGGAGGCCACGAACCTGGACAACCTTGCGCAGCTGTATGAAGGCTGGACGGCGTGGGTGTGAACGGGGACTTCCGTGTTTGTTCACTTCGGTTCCAGCGAGGGTCACAAAATCCACCAGAATCCACCTGGGGTCTGGGGCATCGGAGCCACAGAGCTGCATGCGGGGGAAAAATAAAACGGGGGTTTTGGTTGGGGGTGCGGGGGGCGTCGAGGCCCCTCCCGTGCGCCCACACGGGACCTCCCCCCTCCTCCTCCCGTAGCACTGCAGCAGATCCAGCCAACAACAACGACACGATTCTCGGATCTGCATCCGTCTCCCCGTGAACAGGGGAGGGGGGGTGTGTGGGGGGGATGAGGATGAGGAAGATTAAAGATGAGGCTCTTCCTGATTTAACAACCCCCTCTCTCCCCCTAAACTTACCCCTGCTTCATGGCAACGTCTGTCAGCTATCGATAATGAAGCTTTTATTTAGACCACGAGGCTCGTCGAGCGCCACTCCTCCGGACTTCATTTAGGAGACGGTGGGTGGGGCCTCAAGCTCCTCCCTCTCATCCTCTGGCCTCTGTTTTTGGATGGCTTTATCGAAGGGTGAGGTTGGGGCAGGTGTACACCCAGAGGCAGCGGGGCAGGTGTGCCAGGCTTTAAAGTTGGGGGACTCCATTCAAAGCCAGACGGCCGACGGCGGACCTGCGAGTTCCTTAAAATCTTTATGAATCTTTCGATCAAGACTTTGTTTTTCCTCCCCCCCCCTTTTTTTTTTTCTTTGGGTCAAAACTTACTTTATGAACCTCAAGTAAAGATTCAAATGTTCTTGGGGGGAAATTGAATTCGTGTTAGCGTTAAGCCTGAACATGCGGCATGCATCAGGCTGAGAAATGTTTCTTTAAAACGACCAAACTTTAGAAAAAGTGCAGGCAAAAATCCAATCTGATCATTTTGTTCTAAAAAAAAATTGCCTTTAATCATTTTTTCCCCTCTTTTTCTCCTTCTCTTCTTCAGTATGCATCTGTTGTGTATTTGTAGGTATTTGGTGTTGTTCTCTCCCTTCTTTATTAGCTGTTTAAATTAGCACCCTCTTTCGGCTTGCTTGTGGAAAAAGTGTCGTTGCAAATAAATAATCCTCACTTCGCCTGCGTTTTACTGATCTTTATCTCGTTTGACCTTTTAGTCGGGGGAGGGGGCTTGAAGTGCATCAGTGATGTGGTGATGGTAGAAATGTTTTGTCTCTTAATGATTTTAATCTTTCGTTTGATTAATAAATCTAGATTTCAACTGAAGGAACTTGTCCAGTTATTTATAATGGACTGCACAAATTTGTTTGAAAAAACGCAATAGTCAGAAAACGTGACGATTCAAACCTGAAAATGCGGGTCGAGTTTGTGAATGAAATGCTTACAGCTGATTGGATGAGACGTTGATCACTCCGGATACTTCAGGAAGTAGGAAATTGTGCATTTTAACGTTTGTGCGTGTACGGAGTTGTGCGTTCGTCATAGACTGGTTTCCAATCCACTTTATGTATATTTTGAGGGACAGGTCTCTCGTCCTATCAGTCGATTTCTAACTGTGTTTTTGCCACGGTGTTAAAAAGAAGAAAAAACAGCACATTTCACATCCTTCACGCTGTAGCAATTATTAATGGAAAATGAAGTTATATTTAAAACAATTTTCATAAATTATCAGAATTATTGGATTTCCACGATCCCTGCTCCGTTCTAATCACCCGGAAACCATGTTCTCCACTGGAAAAAGTCCACTATGTTCCTGTAAAGGTTGGAAATCAAGAACCATGAAGATGGATTTGGACTGTTATGATTATAAAAAGTCTCCTGTGACTGTGTGATTATGAACAGATTTACACTCCAGTCTAAGTCAACATTTACAACTTTTTTAACTTCAACACTGAATTCTAATGGACATGGTGGGGGTGAGGATGAGGTTCCCTTTTGAGTCTGGTTCCTCTCAAGGTTTCTTTTTCAATACCCTCACAATCATCTCTCTCATTAGGGATAAACTCGTAGGGATTGATTTATTAATGTATATATGAATAGATGGACTATATTTCAGTAAATCTATTGAATGGTAAATATATAGATATTTTAAACTATTCTCAGTTTTTAGGAGACAGAACACTAAATATGAACTAAATGCTGATATCTATAACACATGAATTAGGCAAGGAACAGAAATGAATGCAGTATTGAACATTGTTGAGGTACAGAAGTGTATTCTAGAGTAACCGGCATCATCCTTGTTTATTGAGTTGCAGTGCTTTAATTTAGGACTTTTGTATCGTCTGATGATGATCGCGATATAGTGAAAAATTGCACAAATGTAATTTTCTTTAAGACTCCTGTGCAGGCTAGGCCATGGCGTCATAGTAACGCATCATCATAAGTCAGGGGCGACTTCCTGTATTGATTAAAGTGATGTGCTCAATGAGACTCCTGCACTGCAGAATCCTGACCTCTCCAAGATGGCGGCGCAGGTGACGTAGCGTGCACTTCCGCCCTCACCGTGACGTCTACACATTTTCAAACAGAAACAGCCGTTAACGGTCCTTTGCCAGAAATCAGCAGCGGCGACGGGAGCGCGCACAAGAGCACACGAGAGCGCGCAGTGAAGCAGCAGCGGAAGCATGGCGGAAGGAGACAATAAAAGCGCTAATTTATTGGTGAGTTCGCGCTGGTTGCGTTTTTGTCTGTTTTCTGTTTTATTTGATTTGTTTAAGCGAGAATAAAGGATTCAAAACCTCTTTTAGACAGTAGCAGGTAACGTTACACCAGCTAGCTGCATTGCTAACCTTATTTACTCCTCACACCGGCTAGTTTAGAGCTAGCTTATATTTGTGTTTGTTGTGTTTAGCGCTTTCTAGCGAATTTAATTTGTAAGCATCGACCCCTAAATGAGTTTAATTATAATAACTAAGCTAATTAGCTAACTGTCAAAAAGAGGGTAGTTTCTCAGGCCTGATATTACATCTGAAGTGACGTCACATCCCATACAACACTTACAAACGCTAATTTTTAATCTTTTACAATCGTATTAAATGTTCAGCTGTAAAATACTTGTAAATTGTAAGTATATTATAAACGTAACCCAGTTGATGTCGCACCTTCACCTAATGACAGTTTCGGCTCATTTCAGTGAGTCGGATCACCCGGCTCGGCTCACCGTGAGGAGTCGATTCTTTAAGTCTTTAAACGACGGGTTGTTTATGGCTTCAGTTACTCACTGAACAGTAATTATTTACACTTTGATTAACAAAACTTCATACTTTAGACTTTATACCTATTTATTCTACACTGGTAGTTATAAAATATGATTAAAATCTAGTAACTTCTGTGCTTTTATTCATGTTTGCATTACATCACATCATATATATGATTATAACGTGTAGCAGAGCAGCTGCTCCCATTTATATAAAGCATCATTAATGACACTAAAGGGTTAATAATGTGACATAAAACTGATTATTCAAAGGAAGGAAAAGTTACTGCCGATTTCCGGAAACACGAGTCGACTCCAAGTTCAGAGTCGACTCCAAGTTCAGAGTCGACTCCAAGTTCAGAGTCGACTCCAAGTTCAGAGTCGACTCCAAGTTCAGAGTCGACTCCAAGTTCAGAGTCGACTCCAAGTTCAGAGTCGACTCCAAGTTCAGAGTCGACTCCAAGTTCAGAGTCGACTCCAAGTTCAGAGTCGACTCCAAGTTCAGAGTCGACTCCAAGTTCAGAGTCGACTCCAAGTTCAGAGTCGACTCCAAGTTCAGAGTCGACTCCAAGTTCAGAGTCGACTCCAAGTTTAGAGTCTTGTAAACGGAATCTCACCAAAGTAGATCATTGTGAAATAGATTTTTATGTATATTTTTATTTCTGCAATAACACTTGATATTTAACACCGTATTTTCCTTTGTTATTATAAATTGATATTTAAAGAAAGTGAAATAAAGCTGAGAAGATGTTGTGGAATTTTGTAATCGGGGTCTGGAGAGAGTGTGAACGCTGAACCCATGGCTGCTGTAGTGATTAATAATAGTCTGATTGTTCTTGAGTGTTTCGAGCACATGACCACAGGACTGCATGTTCCTCCAGCACTTCTCACATCCTCTTTATTAACGACCTTTCTCTTCTGGAGGTCGGCGCTTCTCTCGCTGATCTTCGAGTTCCCTGACGCGCTTCTGCTTGGCGCTTATCCACGTGTCACGTTGTTGTTGCAGGCTCAGGAGACGTCTCAGCTGGAGGAGCAGCTGCAGGGATGGGGCGAGGTCATTCTAGCCGGGGACCAGTTCCTGCGCTGGGAGAAGCCCTGGTTCCCCGCCGTGCTGGTGGGAGGCACCACCGTGCTCTTTCTGTGAGTACCACAATGTAGAAGACCACACCCTAAACATCTGATCCACACTGCACTCCTGAAAGCTGCTTCTGTCCAACAGGTCACCTTAAAGAACCAAATGAGCACTTGGAGGAGCTCGCTCTCTTTCTCTCGCTCTCTCTCTCTCTCTCTCTCTCTCTCTCTCTCTCTCTCTCTCTCTCTCTCTCTCTCTGTAAGTTTTTAGTGTCAGGAATAGGATTTAATATTTTGTATAGATTACAATTTTCAGTTCCACTTCCTGGGTCCACCTTTTCTTTTATTTGTGTATAAACCTATATTTATATATTTGTACACGTCTGTGAGGACCGAGCCGGTGATTCTGTCATATAAACGACAGACTCCAGGACGTGCCCCAAAATGTGTAACTCCAAAAACGCTCTAAATTTCTGAAACCTGCACATTCAAACCCCTCGTTATTACTCTGAGATCTTTAATGTAAATGTTCAGTGTTGCAAGAGGTTTCATATGACTCTTTATATGATCACATAAATGGTGCTTTAAAGTGGTGCTTGAATCTGGTGTTCATGAGCGAGTGGGAACCCTGTTATACAAAACCCCAAAGAAATCTTTCAGTGAATATAAAAGCACTAAGTGACTGCAGGTTGAGGAACTCATCATTGTAGTTTGTTAGTTGATGCTTTGTGTGATGGATGGGCAGAAGTCTGAGATGAACCATCACTAAAAAGTGTTCTTCACTACTTCTTCCTCCTCCCTGACAGACTGATCTACTCTCTGGACCCGTCTGTTCTGACAGGACTGTCCTGCACCGTCATGGTTCTGTGCCTGGCTGATTACCTGGTGCCCACCCTCGCCCCACGTATCTTCGGCTCCAACAAATGGTTCGTCCTGTCTCCATCTCACACGCTCACCACAATGACTGAATGTTCTCATGACAGGTGAACTTTACCCTGAGTTTTTCTTCTGTTCGGTCGCAGTGAAGAAGCAAAGTGAGGTGTTTGTGTGTGTGTGTTTGTTTATTGGTCTGTAGATGAGATCACACTCTGAAGCGTCCGGATGTCACACTGCTCTGCGTTATCTCTTTTCACAATCACTAACCACATTATGAGACCAGCTTCAGAAGAGTCTACACCAGTTCCTTCTACAGTCAGACTGTGTGTGTGTTTGCTCGTTACCATGGATACCACAGTTAAAAATGTGTGTAAAAAAATTCTCTGTCTCTGTCTCTGTCTCTCTCTCTCTCTCTCTCTCTCTCTCTCTCTCTCTCTCTCTCTATCTCCGCCTGTCTATTAATCGATCCGTAAGCCAGACGTCTGCGAGCTGATGTATGTAGAAGAGGGCTGATGGCATCCGAGTTCCCCCAAAAGCATTACACTGCAGTGAAGTGGGCGGGGTTTTACTTCTGCGTCACCTGATTATCATCATAGCAAATCACTGCTCATCACGCAAGTGTTCTCGTATAAAAGCCTAAGTTTTGACCCCCACGTCTTACCGAGTCGGCGCTCCGGACGATTCATCTCCACCCCTCCCCCACTGTTCATCTGAACAAGCTCAGGGCACAAGAGTTTATTTTAGAGCCCCGGCGTGTCCTCGTGTCTTGACCTGTTTTATATGGTCATGTCTTTCGTCCAGAAATAAACAGTATTCATGCTCAAGTTTCAGATAGTAATGTTGCCCGTGTGTGTGTGTGTGTGAGAGAGAGAGAGTGAGAGAGAAAAGTCCAGCTCCTTTTAACAGACAGGTGAATGTTAGTCCAAGGAAGGAGATAATAAACATCTGCGTGTAAAATTAAAATGATTTATTCAACGCAGTGTTCTTTCTGAAACCCTTCCTGTGCTTTTCTTTTCACTTTACTGCACAAGTTTCTGCTTGCAATTCTGGCACAAATGTCTTGTGGGTGATGGGCGGGGCTTAAAAATGTTTCCCTCTCATTGGCTACACAGAACTCGATCAGGACTTTAGTGGTGTGAATTTTGAGAACTTTCTCCAGGAGGTGATTGTTTAGGTAACAAGTCAAACGAGAAACAAATATCCGCTAATAAGTGATTTCTACTCCTAAGTCCGGTAAGTGGAGACGTGGCTCAGCCCACCCAGGAGAATGGAGATCACTATGGGGTGGTCTACTGTAACTTTGTGAATTTATTCGTAATTGTATAATTTTGTCGTATTGCTGTAGTCATCATCTCTATTTATTGGATTTCTTCATCCAGTGAGAGTCGAGCAGTGTTTTAAGCTCCGCCCCACACAAGGCCCGAGTCATAACTGTGCATGTAAACTTGAGAACTCCTGAGTTGACTGTTTTCAGTTTCAGTGTTTTTCTGCATTCACACTGTTTCTATTCCTCATGTCCCCTGAAAAAGTTCAGAATCTGTTCATCTCGTCAGATGCACCTTTTTTTTGTACAGTAATTAAATAAAGTCTATAGCAGTGAAATGATAAATATGTAAATATATGTACAGTAATTAAATAAAGTCTATAGCAGTGGAATGATGTCTAGACACTGTTTTAAATGAACAGCCAGTAGAAGGTTATACGTTTATGGCATTGAAAAAATGTGCAAAAGCAGAATAACCCAGTCCATTAAATATATATATATATAAATGTGAAATATGAGTGAGGATGCACAGTAAACTGTGTGTATAGATACAAATCTATAAATAAAACAGTGCAGATGTATAGAGAATGAGGGCTATAAAAATACTATATGAACAACTGTACAGCAGTTACTACAGTGTTTCTACAGTGATCTAACGGTGTAGTAGTGTGAGTTCAGTAGTGTGATTTTGATGGTCGATGGAGAAAAGACGGTCCTGAACCTGCTGGTTCTGGTGCGTATGTTCCTGTAACTCCTTCTTGAAGGAAGGAGATTAAACAGTTTGTGACTGGAATGTGAAGAGTTCTTGATGATGTTGTGAGCTCTACACAGACATCTGCTGTGGTAAAGGTTCTCAGGTAGTTGGTTGTCAGTGACGCGTTGGGCGATTTTGAGCAGTTGAATAGTTTGTTAGATTTCCCAAAAGTCCACAATGAGCTCTTTAGCCCTTCATGATGCCGGTATTCAGAATGAGGGTTGAAGATACCCGTTTCCCCAACCTAACAGACTGAGGACTGTTTGGTGAGAAAGTCCAGAATCCATCTGCAAGTGGAGGTGCAGATACCCAGGTGACTGAGCTTAGTGATCAGTACAGTGGGGAGGACTTTATTAAACGCAGAGCTAAAGTCAATGAACAGCATTCTGATGTAGGTGTTGTTTTTATCCAGGTGGGTGAGAGCTGAATGAAAAGCCATGAAAACTGCGTCCTCTGTCAACCTGTTCAGACGATAAGAACTGGTGTGGGTCCAGTGTAGGTGGTAGACCCACAGTGAGGTGATTCAGAACCAGTATCTTAAAGCACTTCATAACAATGGGGCTGAGTGCAACTGGGCGAAAGTCATTCAGGCATGCGACAGCTGAGTGCTTACGCACTGGTATGATGGGTGTAGTCTTCAGGTGGGTAGGAACCATGGCTCGGGCCAGTGACAGGTTAAAAATGTCAGTGAAGACCTGTGCTGGTTGTCCAGTGCTTGTTCTGAAAACATGTCCAGAACAGAATTCATGAATTTATTTATTTTTACTATTCAAATTCCTCCTTCACTTTCATTTCAAAAAAAGGTGTGTGTGTGTGTGTGTGTGTGTGTGTGTGTGTGTGTGTACGTACATATATCCTTTATTTTTAAATCCATCCGTTGAGTAATTCAGTCTTTGAGCATCAACACTCTGTAACATCACAAAGCTTGAACACTGATAATTGATCACTACTGGGTGGTGGTGTATTTCTTGTTACTATTTACTTCAGTTGACTGCTGGTTTGTGTGCTGATCTGGTCTTGGTTTTGTTTGTGTGCAGGACCACTGAGCAGCAGCAGCGCTTCCATCAGATCTGCGGGAACCTGGTGAAGACCCAACGCCGCATCCTGGGCTGGTGGAAACGCCTGTTTGCCCTCAAGGAGGAGAAACCCAAGATGGTAAACACAAGCTTCAACTTCACACTATAGATCTGTAGGAGATCAGACGAGCAGCAGGACCTACAACATACAGAACAACTCTCACACAGCCCAGTGCACTGTCTACTGCAGATCCCTGGGATGAAAAAATCTACCAAATCTAAACGAGTTTAACGAGCTTCACTGCGGGTAAACACAACAGAACAGTCGTGTAGATAAAAAAAAAAGAATTGACAGGAAGTTCCTCCAAACACAAACGCAGGGTTTCCTGTGCTGTATTGAACTTAACAAAGGCCACATTTTAACTCAATGTTTCATCTTCATGTTCTACAGATATTACAGGTTATTTATAGTTTAATTCAGTTAAAACAAAATGACAAAAACAACTATTGCACCTTTTTAATGTTCTGGGACGTGCTGGAGAACATCTCCATCATCAGTGTTCTTCTGAACCTCAGCTCTGTGTGCTACAGTTCTTCACTCCAGAACTTTTTCATTTCCTACCAGTACTTCCTATCGGTGATCAGCACTCTGGTGGTCGTGGCCTGGATCGGGCAGCAGGTCCATAACCTCTTCCTGACCTACCTGATGGGTACGTATACGGTGTGACAGCACCACGCTCACCTGTCTGCCCCGCGCTCTCACCTGTCTGCCCCGCGCTCTCACCTGTCTGCCCCGCGCTCTCACCTGTCTGCCCCGCGCTCTCACCTGTCTGCCCCGCGCTCTCACCTGTCTGCCCCGCGCTCTCACCCGTCTGTAATGTTCACCATTATTTATTTAATTATTTTCCATATACAGTGAGGAAAATAAGTATTTGAACACGCTGCTATTTTGCAAGTTCTCCCACTTAGAAATCATGGAGGGTCTGAAATTGTCATCGTAGGTGCATGTCCACTGTGAGAGACATAATCAAAAAAAAAATTCAGAAATCACAATATATGATTTTTAAACTATTTATTTGTATGATACAGCTGCAAATAAGTATTTGAACACCTGTCTATCAGCTAGAATTCTGACCCTCAAAGACCTGTTAGTCTGCCTTTAAAATCTCCACCTCCACTACATTTATTATTCTAAATTAGATGCACCTGTTTGAGGTTGTTAGCTGCATAAAGACACCTGTCCACCCCATACAATCAGTAAGAATCCAACTACTAACATGGCCAAGACCAAAGAGCTGTCCAAAGACACTAGAGACAAAATTGTACACCTCCACAAGGCTGGAAAGGGCTACGGGGAAACTGCCAAGCAGCTTGGTGAAAAAAGGTCCACTGTTGGAGCAATCATTAGAAAATGGAAGAAGCTAAACATGACTGTCAATCTCCCTCAGACTGGGGCTCCATGCAAGATCTCACCTCGTGGGGTCTCAATGATCCTAAGGAAGGTGAGAAATCAGCCCAGAACTACACGGGAGGAGCTGGTCAATGACCTGAAAAGAGCTGGGACCACCGTTTCCAAGGTTACTGTTGGTAATACACTAAGACGTCATGGTTTGAAATCATGCATGGCACGGAAGGTTCCCCTGCTTAAACCAGCACATGTCCAGGCACGTCTAAAGTTTGCCAATGACCATTTGGATGATCCAGAGGAGTCATGGGAGAAAGTCATGTGGTCAGATGAGACCAAAATAGAACTTTTGGGTCATAATTCCACTAAACGTGTTTGGAGGAAGAAGAATGATGAGTACCATCCCAAGAACACCCTCCCTACTGTGAAGCATGGGGGTGGTAGCATCATGCTTTGGGGGTGTTTTTCTGCACATGGGACAGGGCGACTGCACTGTATTAAGGAGAGGATGACCGGGGCCATGTATTGAGAGATTTTGGGGAACAACCTCCTTCCCTCAGTTAGAGCATTGAAGATGGGTTGAGGCTGGGTCTTCCAACATGACAATGACCTGAAGCACACAGCCAGGATAACCAAGGAGTGACTCTGTAAGAAGCATATCAAGGTTCTGGCGTGGCCTAGCCAGTCTCCAGACCTAAACCCAATAGAGGATCTTTGGAGGGAGCTCAAACTCCATGTTTCTCAGCTACAGGCCAGAAACCTGACTGATCTAGAGAAGATCTGTGTGGAGGAGTGGGCCAAAATCCCTCCTGCAGTGTGTGCAAACCTGGTGAAAAACTACAGGAAACGTTTGACCTCTGTAATTGAAAACAAAGGCTCCTGTACCAAATATTAACATTGACTTTCTCAGGTGTTCAAATACTTATTTGCAGCTGTATCATACAAATAAATAGTTTAAAAATCATACATTGTAATTTCTGGATTTTTTTTTAGATTATGTCTCTCACAGTGGACATGCACCTACGATGACCATTTCAGACCCCTCCATGATTTCTAAGTGGGAGAACTTGCAAAATAGCAGCATTTTGCAAGTTTTCCAAACATTTTCTTTATTTTATAGTAGAATAGTTCCGTTTTTTTTTTTTATGTACGTATTTGATTGTTTAATATAATTATTTATATCCCAATAGTTCACAACAGTTTTAGAATTTTTACATCTTTTAAATTGGATATTATTTTTTTCTTTCTTTTTTTCAAGTAGTTTCAGGGTTAAAGATTAAAAAGTGCAGAAGATCTCGTACACACACTCGTACTCAGCATGGAGTTGAAAGAGGGTTTATATGTGTTTATAGCCGTGTGTGTGTGTGTGTGTGTGTGTGTGTGTGTGTTATGGGGGGATTGTGGATTTGTAAGTCACAGTGTGAGTGATTTGGTATGTGGTGTGTTGGATCACTGAAAGGTGTGTATGTGTGTGTGTGTGTGTGTGTGTGTGTGTGTGTGTGTGTGTGTGTGTGTTATGGGGGGATTGTGGATTTGTAAGTCACAGTGTGAGTGATTTGGTATGTGGTGTGTTGGATCACTGAAAGGTGTGTTGGATCACTGAAAGGTGTGTGTGTGTGTGTGTGTGTGTGTGTGTGTGTGTGTGTGTGTGTGTGTGTGTGTGTGTGTGTGTGTGTGTGTGTGTGTGTGTGTGTGTGTGTGTGTGTGTGTGTGTGAGAGAGAGAGAGTGTTGAGTTAAAGAGCCTGCAGTATGTAGGGCAAGAGAACAGAGCCAGTTCAAAAATAATCTCTACATGACCCAGCATTAAAGAGGGACAGTGTTCAAAACGGTGTCGCTCAGAGCAGGGGGAGGGGGAGGGGGCGGCACAAACTGATTTGTGGGCGGGGCTACATGCCAGCTCAGGCTATGATGTCACCAACGCAGCTTAAGATCACTTGCTTCCATTCCAATGTCATAAAACACAGATGTTCCTAAAGTGTCTTGATGTGCATTTTTATTTAATGATTTAAAATATTGTGATCTGCACTGAAGGGCATCACATTATCACACTGAGTGGTGAAGTGAAGAACACTGATGATCTTCATCATGGCTCCTGTTAGTGGGTGGATTTATTTATTAGGCAGCAGGTGAACATTTTGTGGTCCGATCCAACAGACGAGCTCCTGTAGCTCAAACTGCTAAAGAAGTTCATGCAGTTTAGGCTTCTTAGGACTCATGCTGGTTTTTTCTCGCTCTGGTTGAAGGCCTCAGTGATTTCAGTGTGATTCTGATCGGCGAGTTTCGCGAGGGCGTTTTCAGCTCCTCACACACATCGAGTTACAATTCGGGTTTGACGAGCCGCGGCGTGGCCTCCGGGGCGAGACGCTGAGATTCGCACGCTCCTAAATCTCCTTTCTTTGTGTGTGTGTGTGTGTGTGTGTGTGTGTGTGTGTGTGTGTGTGTGTGTGTGTGTGTGTGTGTGTGTGTGTGTGTGTGTGTGTGTGTGTGTGTGTGTGTGTGTGTGTGTGTGTGTGTGTGTGTACACAGTGAACTTCCTGCTGCTCCTGCCCGGCCTGAACCAGCACGGCATCATCACCAAGTACGCCGGCATGGTGAAGAGGGAGGTCAACAAACTGCTCAAGCAAAAGGAGAAGAAGAACGAGTGAGAAGAAAGAAATGATTGAGTAGGATGAGTAGTTTGGATTTGCCCCTGAAATGCATTTAAACAACAACCCAGACCACTAAAGTCCCTTTAGGCGAAGCTTCATAAATATATAAATATATCGAGCTCTAGATTTAGGCTTAAACCCAAGCGTTCTCGTGAATTCTCCTCCATTCAGCAATCGCTCACGTCTGCGTGTTCGTGGTGTACGAGTGCTTCAGAGCGCACGCTGCTTTAATTCCCTCTTCTTTTTTTTTTTCTTTTTTTTTTTTATATATATATAGAAAAGCGTTTGGGCTCAGAAACATGGATGTAGATTTATTTTGTTGATGGTTTGAGATTGTGAGCAGAAAATCGTACTCTGGAATGATTTGGATTCTTTATAGGGTTTGTGCGTGTTTTTGTTTTTTGTTTTTGTGAATGTTTGAAAACTGCACTGAAACCACCGCAGGAGATACTGGAGCGTCGTGTGTGTGTGTGTGTGTGTGTGTGTGTACACATCCTGAGACCTCCCTCCCTGTGTGAGGACTGCAGAGTCGTACTGCTGTTTGATTCTCTCTCTGTCTCTCTCTCTCCCCCCCCCCCCCTCCTCCTCACCTGTGTAAATACACACCTGTCCTATTTTCCCCCTCTGAGTCTGTGTGTTATGTCCATGTAAGCGTGTGTACGTGTGTGTGTGTAACGTTTCCCCTCCAGCCTCTGGGGGAGCCGTGACACTTCGCCGTCTGCGTTTCTTTTCAGTTTAAAACCTTAATAAAAAATGAAAGAAGCTCTAAAGCGCCGTCTCGCCTGCCTTTTATTTCCTTTAAAACCGTTCGGTTCACTGTCACGCCGTTTTAGTGCCACGATAAAATATTTACGATCAAATATAATATTCTATAAAATATTCTGCTCAAGTAAACGTTACTGTAAATGCATTGAAATGTGACCAGATTCACTCAGTACAAGCACAAAGTCGCTCATTTATCATTACTTATTTATTTATAAGTGGGGGGGGGGGGGGGGTTTGTAGTGTAGTTAAATAAGGACACGGATATAAATCTCAAACTAGTTTTTTATATTTTTTATTAAATGAACACCTTTACAAATTATCGTGCAAATACACGTCATCTAAAATAGTCACGTCAGTCCACGACGTGTCTAAGTGTTCTGCACTTTCACAACAAAACGTCATTTACCACCATTTTTTCCCTCCTGCGTTATTTCTGATTGGTTTATTTATTTTACTCAGTAATTGATGTGATTTTAAAATGTAATTAAATGCAACAGTTCAAACATTAAAAACTCGCATTAAAAGTAAAAGTGCACAAAAACAATTACAGTGACACGAGTAACTGTTACTTTCCACCGCTGTCGAGAAGAAAGTGGAAATACTTCGACTGTATTCTCGAGAATGAAGTCGTAGTAATAATTTGAGAAAAATCGCAGAATTGTGAGAAGTTTCGCTGTTTTTTATAAAAGTACATCCACAATATTACTCCGACTTCATTCTCTCCTCCGTCTCCTAAATGAGGATTTGATTAAATCCTACTTTAGGTTTGAATTTATTTAGCAATAAGGAAATTCTTAGTCTTTTGGTGCCTCTGGACGGAGTAATAATCAGTGCACGGACACTGCAGCGGTTCTGTAGGAAACTTCAGACGGACGTTGTGCATTCAGGGTCTGGATATGGTTACATCAGTGTGCTGTTTGAACAGGAGATGATGTTTCACAAGAGACTATGAGGAGAATGATCAAAGAACTCGACCCTGTAGGAGATAAACACCAACGTGCTCGATGACTCCCAATCTTTAATCCGAGATATTTCACATCAAAATCTACACGGCTCTGGTCCTTCATTCTGATCATCAGGCTGGAATCAAATTTGCTCCTTAAACGTTATTTCAATAAGGATTATCACCACTAATTGGACCCCCATCGCTCCATGGTGCTTTAGCTAAAGGTTGGCATTAACAAGGACCATCATATAACATGGAGCACTTTCCAGCATGCTCATCCTTTCTGCTGAAGTCGTGAGGAATCCACACGCGTGTTCACATTGTTCACCCGCAGGCATAGTCATGATGTTTTTAAGGGATGGATCGAGTCTTGGAGAAATGCAGCCATTCAAACGTTTCAAAGCTCTACACAGACTGTGTTTACGGGCCGTGGAGTCTCTCAGCAACGCTCCATCACCTGGTGCTAAATCTGCTGACGTTGTGTTTCTTCTCCATTGGTTTGATTTAAAGCAAAGTAGAACTGGATATGAAGTGGATCATCAGGCTGTGTTGGACTGACACTGAGATTTTCTCCACTGTGGTTGGTTTAAACTCTTATTGCGTGACGTGACGTGTCCTCCTTGTTTTTCCAAGAGCACAGGGACTGAAATCATTTACTGCACTTTTAACTTTCTTACTCGAGTTTTTCTCGGTGACTGTAAAGCAGTCAGTACAGACGCAGTGCGGTGCAGTCGTCCTCCCACCGCCGGCTCGCTCCCATCTTACTCACAACATGTTTCTTCTTCAGCTCCCTGGGACCTGCTGGAGGTCTCTCCTCTCCTGTAAAAAAAAACACAACTGAATCAGTAACTGCTTTAATTCAACCCCTGCGCTAAAAAAATGTATCCATCTCCATCCACCAATCTGTCCATCTATCCATTTAATCAATTAATTTATATATATATACTGTATATATCTGTCTAGTACTCCGTTCTGCACTCTGATTGGTCAGGAGGTGTTTATCAACTCTGTGTAAAAGCAGCTCCATGGAGGCCCAGAAGAACAAATCAAGCCGAACATGTCGCTCGAATCATCATGCTACGACTTGTTGTACGAAGAGCGCGATCACTGGAGAAGGACATCATGGTTGGAATAACAGAAGGAACAAGGCATAAAGGAAGACCAGCAGCTCGATGGCTACTACAATTACAGTACCAGTGAGAAGACCCTGGCAGAGCTAACCAGACCAACATGATCGAACTGCCCATAGATTATTCATCCATCAAGTCGCCATTCCTCGAGATCGAGCTGAAGACCAATAATAATAAGAGCAGCTCCGGCGGGTGCTTCTGGTTAATTATCTCGTAAAATCTCATCTCCATGGTAACACCCTGTTCACAGAGACGTTTACCGTATCGATGAGACGTAACTATTTTCATGGAAGGAGTCTCCAGTTTTAGAAGTAAAGCTGTGATTTACTGTTCCCTGTTTTACAGCCGTAACTATAAACGGATAAAAACGAAATTTTATTGTGCGTTTTTAAAATCAGAACTAAATCGCCGTGCTGGTGGAATGAAAGCCTGCAGGATGGAGGTGTGTGGAGGAACGCTGTGTTTCTCACCTGTGAGGATGTCATGTCGGTGCCAGCACGTGGCTCGACCAGAAGCCTGCTGGTCCCGAAGGCTCGTCTCCGCAGCGCAGTGATCCGAGCGATACGAGCTCTTGTACGTGGCGCCCCCTGGAGGATTGGTCACTTCTTTCATGGCCTGACTTTGGCGGTTCAGAGCCCGGTTCCTGTCTCTCAGAGCGCGCAGAATGTCGGCCTGCGATCATCATACGGGTCAGAGGTTCTGTTCTGGAGACATAACGGTTATAAGGTGTTATAGTGTCTTACGGGTGTGATGTCTTTGGGGCAGTGGACGTCTCTGGAGTGTGTGGAGGACAATGTGGAGCCCTCAGAGATGTTCCTCAGGTCCAGCTTGCACCGATGCTGTGAGGGATAAGACGGGTCTCTCAGGTAGAACACCAGCGGCTGGGCGTCTTTGCTCCTCCCACAGAAACTCTACGAGAGCAAGCATGTGGTAAGAGGAGATGGAGGAGTACAGGTCAGGGAAGTGTGGTGTGATGTGTTCCCACCTCGATGTGTGTTGTGGAGTAACTGGTCTTCTGATCTCCGAGAGAGAAGGTGGTCTGATGCAGCGGTCGTCCCCTAAAAAGCTTACTGTAAATAAACAGTCTGATAATTACATTAGAGCTAATTTTCAGTCCAACTATCCATCCATCCATCTGTCAAACTATCCATCAATTAATCCAGCATTTGTTCTATTTATCCATGCATATATCCATCCATCCATCCATCCATCCATCAATCCATTAATATTTCCATCTATCCATTAATTAATCCACCAATTTATCTATCAATCTGTCTATTCGTTTAGACAACAATCTATCTAGCCTTCGATCTCTTCATATATCCACTCATCTTTCTATCTATCTGAGGATATATCCATATATCTAGCCATCAATCTCTCTTCATCTATTCATCTATCCAATATTCCATCCATCCATCCATCCATCCATCCATCATGTCTTTAGCAGTGATAGGAGTCTTTATTACAGAAGTTCCTCCACATGGCCGAGATCAACTCAATAACATGGGAAAATTCCAGGTGCACTGCCGAACAGGGAAATGTGATCAGAACACTGATAAACTCAGTCCCGGTTCTGATCTCAGTGAAAACACATCCGACACACCACAAAAACCCGAGTCGGATTAGGATCAGACATGTTTATGTAACGAGAGAGAAGATTTTTATGTGTTTATATTATTTTATATTTGATATTTATATATAGATATAAAATCTTAGTTATTGTATATTATTGTATTTATATACTTAAGATATATGTATAATTATCTTATCTTTTCTCAATTAAAGTAATGCAGTTTCAGGGTCGGAAAAGAAAAGCGGGATTGTGTCATTAAACATAATTGTAAATAATAATAATAATAATAATAATAATATTAATATTAATTAATGAATAAGATGATGTTTTCTGTAATGTTTATCAGAATAAAGTGAATGTACTTTCTCTCTCGAGTCTTACCCTGGAGCCATCCTCGAGTGTTTTGGTCATGTGCTCACGGTGCTGTTGCCATGGCAACATTCAAACAAAAAAAATTTTTTTAATTACAAATATAAAGAACTTTAGCAGTGTTTTTTTTTTTTTTTTTCTTGGCGTGTGACGAAGACGATGATGAAGAAAAGTTTCTATTAAATCTTCCTCGGGGTTTGTTTTAAACTAAATTAATTTTAAAAATGGCGTCGTGTGTAGTGCACTACGGAGGGCGCAGGAGAATGTAGTGGACATCCGGGGTAGTGCACTTATACTAGGGGATAGTGCGGGGTTTAGGACACGCCCCTTTTACACTCGAGCGACTTCAAGGGTTTTAACTTTCACAATTTCCGTTTAATAAATAACCTTTTGTTTTAAATCAGTAATTAAAGATTAATTTACAAACTTTATTAGATCAATATTGTTGAAATTGTTTTAAAGTCAGACAAAAAACTAATCATGATTTAAAGATATTTACATGAGTGAAAATTATGTAGTGAAATACATCAAATACATGAATATATTACAATTTATACTTTATTATCCCTCATATATATATATATATATATATATATATATATATATATATATATATATATATATATATATCACCTTTACTAAATACACACACTGTACACAAACATTTACAAATAAGTAAATATTACATTTTTGCATGAAAAATAATTAATGCTGTAATAAAACTTAATTTACAATAAAAAAAAATCTCAACAATACAGTGATTTAATTGTGAAGTAGAACCAGAGAGAGATTTTTTATTAAATTAAGTGATCATTTCTGACTTTTTAGATAAATTAACACATTTATTTGAATACAAATATATATATATATATACAATATTTATGATATATTATTTATTTGTATTATTATTTACAAACAAAAAAAACGTGAAGAATTAAAGCCACATCCGGGTCACTACACGCGACGGGACACTTCCGCCTCGGTGTCCGTCCCTTACTCTGATCCGGGTCCCGAACGCCGCTGAAGTGTTAAACGTAGGGCCCTACGAAGTGCGCGCGCAGCCTGAGTTGTGAGTTGTATATAGTGCGCGACGGAAGGCTGCAGCGGTCATATCAGCACGGCCTTCGAGGTGCTTGTGGGAAAAGAGGAAGCCTAGGAGCAGCCGGCGGAGAAATGGTGAGGATTAATAATAAGGAAAAATAAATCACACGATACCGAATACATCATTTAATAAAAAATATAAAGAGGTGATATTTAATGAAGATGGTGGTAAATCTGGTGATTAAACCGCAGTGTTTGTGAAAAACCGCTGACGGCGCAGATTCCGTGTTATTTTTAGCACGGTAACGTTAGCATGCTAGCTTTAGCTGACTAGCAGATAAGTTTTTGTTCTGGTTTTATAGAGTAAATAAATTTTAGCTTTAAATAAAACGTATTCAATTAAATCAGAAGTTTAAAAATGTATAATCCGCCTGAATAAACCAGAGAACAGCTGAGCAGCATGGAGTGTTTACGGACTGAGGGGAACACGAGCCACTTTATTACGTCACAATTGACGTTTAAAGACGTGACACGTTTAATCAGCGTTTCTGTTTTTATTCCTCTTTTTCTCTCCGAACGGAACTGATGCTGCTGCTGCTGTTTTTCCTCCTGAATCAGAAACGCAACAGATCTGAAACTTTCCTATTTTCATTTTTAACTTTTCTTTCCTGACGTCACACTTTTTAGCGGTCCTGTGAGTTGTGACATCATTGGTAATAAGTGGGCGTGGTCTGCGAACACGTACGTGTGTCAGTCACGGTTTGATAGATAAGAAGTGAAGTTGGAGTAGGATCTTACAGAGTGAGGATACGAGAGCTGCTCTGAGATCTGCGATTACCTCGACTCCACAAAACCCCAGTCATGTTACTTCACCTTCATGTTCTTCATGTCCTCCAAGTCCTGACTGACGCTTCATGAAGAGCCCATGCTGTTTCTCTGACACTTCAGACTGATCCAGTATCTGTGAGAGCTGCTGGAACGTGAATCACTACACAGAGCTCTGGTGACCAGCAGAAGATCAGGCAGTTGTTCAAACATCTCTGTCTCAGCTCAGTCTTGGCTTCATTTTGGCACGGTCTCAGCACCGTCTCAGGTCTATCTCAGCTTCGTTTTGGCGTGAAAAACTCTCTCTGCTCCATCTCACCACCGTCTCACCTATGTTTTGGCTCAATTTTAGCTCTGTTTTGGCATTGTCCCTCTCGACTATCACAGTCTCAGCAACGTCTCGGCTTTGTCACAGCTCCGTTGTGGCTATGTCTCATCTCTGTCTCAGTTCTCTTGGCACCGTCTCGGCTCCATTTCGCCCCTGTCTCATCTCTGTCTCCGCTTCTTCTCTTCATTGTCGACGAATTTTGGTGGCACCAGGTTACGGTTTGAGCGACTTTCTGGATCTTACAACATCAAAGCAATATTACTCACCCAGAGACTCGGCACGAGTTCCTTCCTCAACCCGTTCTCACTCTTTTTCAGTTTTTCATTCTTCATCTCTTACTTTTTGTTTATGACGTTATTTTTCGCAGTTATTTGACCCTTTCATCCTTCTTTTTCTTTCTCTTGTTTTTAGTCTTTTTTTTTCTTTCTTCCTCGTTTTTTATCTCTTCTTCCAGCATCCGTCTCTCAGTCAGTTTTATCTGGTGTAACACATCAGTCTGAGGAAGATGATCAGGAATGTGTCTGTTCTCAGTCATGTTCTCATCACTGACTCCCTCTGTCTCATCCACGTTAACCCCAGACTTCTTACTGCCTTCTGCTCTGCTCACTGTGAGCTTCAGAAACTAGTCCACGTCTGTGGTGTAAGAGAGACAGGAGATGATCCACCATTGGATTGAATAAAGAAAATAAGTTGATGGACTGATAACGGTGCAGTGAGAAGAAAAATATTGATCATTTCACCAAACAGATAAAAACTAAAGTAACGAGTGACATTGTGAAAATGTCAGAAGTAGAAAGTACAGATATTTGTGTTAAATTGTAGAGTGAAAGTAAAACAGTGATCTACAGTGTAGAATTCTGACTTTGACTTGTAGCAGTTTTGTGTAGGAATGAAACGTGACTAATCACCTCGTTCCTCTGTCTCCTCTCAGGACGTGTTTTTGATGATCAGACGCCACAAGACGACCATCTTCACAGATGCTAAAGAGTCGACCACGGTGTACGAGCTGAAGCGTATTGTCGAGGGGATCCTGAAGAGAGCGCCTGAGGAGCAGAGACTGTACAAGGTGATAACACCATCACACATTCCACAACATCACACGCCACCCCACACCACCTCACTACACTACACCCCACACCACCTCACTACACTTTACTCCACTCCACCCCACAACATCACACTCCCCCCCACACCACCTCACTACACTACACCCCACACCACCTCACTACACTTTACTCCACTCCACCCCACAACATCACACTCCACCCCACACCACCTCACTACACTACACCCCACACCACCTCACTACACTTTACTCCACTCCACCCCACACCACCTCACTACACTACACCCCACACCACCTCACTACACTTTACTTCACTCCACCCCACAACATCACACTCCACCCCACACCACCTCACTACACTCCACTCCACCACAACATCACACACCACCTCACTACACTCCACTTCACCCCACAACATCACACTCCACCCCACACCACCTCACTACACTCCACTCCACTCCACAACATCACACACCACCTCACTACACTCCACTCCACCCCACAACATCACACTCCACCCCACACCACCTCACTACACTACACCCCACACCACCTCACTACACTTTACTCCACTCCACCCCACAACATCACACTCCACCCCACACCACCTCACTACACTCCACTCCACTCCACAACATCACACACCACCTCACTACACTCCACTCCACTCCACCCCACAACATCACACTCCACCCCACACCACCTCACTACACTCCACTCCACTCCACAACATCACACACCACCACACTCCACTCCACTCCACCCCACAACATCACACTCCACCCCACACCACCTCACTACACTACACTCCACCCCACAACATCACACACCACCACACTCCACTCCACATCACACTCCACCCCACTACACCTCACTACACTCCACTCCACCCCACTCCACTCCACCCCACTACACCTCACTACACTACACTACACTCCACCTCACTACACTACACTCCACCCCACTACACTACACTCCACCCCACTACACTACACTCCACCCCACTACACTACACTCCACCCCACTCCACCTCACTACACTCCACCCCACCTCACTACACTACACTCCACCCCACTACACTACACTCCACCCCACTACACCTCACTACACTACACTCCACCCCACTACACTACACTCCACCCCACTACACCTCACTACACTACACCCCACTCCACTCCACTCCACTACACCTCACTACACTACACTCCACCCCACTACACTACACTCCACCCCACTACACCTCACTACACTACACCCCACTCCACCCCACTACACTCCACTCCACCCCACTACACCTCACTACACTCCACCCCACTACACTACACTCCACCCCACTACACCTCACTACACTCCACCCCACTACACTACACTACACCCCACTACACCTCACTACACTACACTACACTCCACCCCACTACACCCCACTACACCTCACTACACTACACTCCACCCCACTCCACAACACCCCACTACACCTCACTACACTACACTACACAACACCACACTACACTGACTACTCCACTACACTATACTGCACTACACTCCACCTCACTATACTACACTCCACAACACTCCACCTCACTATACTACACTACACAACACTACACTACATCTCACTATACTACACAACACTACACTCCACCTCACTATACTACACTGTACTACACCTTACTACACTACACTGTACTACACTATACTGTACTACACCTCACTACACTATACTACACTACACTGTACTACACCTTACTACACACTACACTACAATACACTACACTGTACTACACCTTACTACACTACACTACACTTTACTACACCTCACTACACTACACTGTACTACACCTCACTACACTACACTGTACTACACTTTACTACACTACACTACACTGTACTACACCTCACTACACTATACTACACTACACTGTACTACACCTTACTACACTACACTGTACTACACTATACTGTACTACACCTCACTACACTATACTACACTACACTGTACTACACCTTACTACACACTACACTACAATACACTACACTGTACTACACCTTACTACACTACACTACACTTTACTACACCTCACTACACTACACTGTACTACACCTCACTACACTACACTGTACTACACCTTACTACACTACACTACACTGTACTACACCTCACTACACTATACTACACTACACTGTACTACACCTTACTACACTACACTGTACTACACCTTACTACACTACACTTTACTACACTATACTGTACTACACCTCACTACACAATACTACACTACACTGTACTACACCTTACTACACTACACACTACACTACAATACACTACACTGTACTACACCTTACTACACTACACTACACTGTACTACACCTTACTACACTACACTTTACTACACTATACTGTACTACACCTCACTACACAATACTACACTACACTGTACTACACCTTACTACACTACACACTACACTACAATACACTACACTGTACTACACCTTACTACACTACACTGTACTACACCTCACTACACTACACTGTACTACACCTTACTACACTACACTATACACTACACTACACTGTACTACACCTTACTACACTACACTGTACTACACCACACTACACTGTACTACACCTTACTACACTACACTACACTGTACTACACTGTACTACACCTCACTACACTACACTGTACTACACCTTACTACACTACACTACACTGTACTACACCTTACTACACTACACTATACACTACACTACACTGTACTACACCTCACTACACTACACTGTACTACACCTTACTACACTACACTACACTGTACTACACCACACTACACTGTACTACACCTTACTACACTACACTACACTGTACTACACCTCACTACACTACACTGTACTACACCTCACTACACTACACTGTACTACACCTTACTACACTACACTACACTGTACTACACCTTACTACACTACACTATACACTACACTACACTGTACTACACCTTACTACACTACACTACACTGTACTACACCACACTACACTGTACTACACCTTACTACACTACACTACACTGTACTACACCTCACTACACTACACTGTACTACACCTCACTACACTACACTGTACTACACCTTACTACACTACACTACACTGTACTACACCTTACTACACTACACTATACACTACACTACACTGTACTACACCACACTACACTGTACTACACCTTACTACACTACACTATACACTACACCTTACTACACTACACTATACACTACACTACACTGTACTACACCTTACTACACTACACTACACTGTACTACACCACACTGTACTACACCTTACTACACTACACTATACACTACACCTTACTACACTACACTGTACTACACCTTACTACACTACACTACACCTCACTTACACTACACCTTAGTACAATACACAATACTACACTACACTCATCTGTCTATTTGCAGGACGACATGTTGTTAGAAGACAGTAAGACACTGGGAGATTGTGGATTCACAAACCAGACAGCGAGACCTCAGGCCCCGGCTACAGTGGGTCTGGCCTTCCGTGTCAGCGGTGAGTTCATGGGTTTCTGATCCACAAACATCTCCATGCTTCTCGTCATCCACCTTCAACTATACTTTTACACAATAAACGAATGAAGTGTAGTCACTGTACCAGAGTCTCCGCCCACCTCCTCGTCCTAACGCAGATTTGTCCATTTTCCTCTCCTCTCCTCTCTCCTCTTTTTCTCTCTCTCCTCTCTCCTGTGCTTTTCTCCTCTGCTTCGCTCCTCGCCTCTCCTCTACCTTCCTCTCCTCTCCTCCTCCTCTCCTCTACCTTCCTCTCCTCCTCCTCTCCTCTCTCCTCCTCTTCTCTCCTCTCCTCCTTCTCGCCTCTACCTTCCTCTCCTCCTCCTCTCCTCTCCTCTACCTTCCTCTCCTCCTCCTCTCCTCTCTCCTCCTCTTCTCTCCTCTCCTCCTTCTCGCCTCTCCTCTCCTCCTTCTCGCCTCTCCTCTCCTCCTTCTCGCCTCTACCTTCCTCTCCTCCTCCTCTCCTCTCCTCTACCTTCCTCTCCTCTACCTTCCTCCTCCTCTCCTCTCCTCTACCTTCCTCTCCTCTACCTTCCTCTCCTCCCTTCTCCTCTCCTCCTCCTCTCCTCTACCTTCCTCTCCTCTCCTCCTTCTCGCCTCCACCTTCCTCTCCTCTCTCCTCCTCTCCTCTCATTTACTTTCCTCTCCCTAATAATATTTCAGGATGTAGTGGATTTGATGGATAGTGATAGCGATGTTGGATCGTACTCGCCGATAATCGATTAATCAAGAGGTTTTTTTAATGGATACTGGCTTAAAAAAAAAACCCACTTGAAATAGTGCTGAACTTAATTGAAGTAAAGTAATATTTTATTTGATAACTTTAGTTAATGCACTATTTATTATTATTATTATTATTATTATTATTAATGCACTGAAGTGCAGCACACAGTCTCCTGTCAAAACGGAGCAGGTGGTGTCAGGGATTCGCCTCTGGAGGGCGCTCTCGTGAAGCAGACTTTGTCCAGCGTAGGTGTAATCAGCTAAACCAAGGAATTTGTCGACCTTTAATATTTTTATATAAAATAACATGTATTTTAATATATTCATTATTTGTAATGCAGTTCATTAATACTACACTGGGTGCATTATTATTAATCAATTGATGTTCATGACTGATTTTACTCTTTAAAAGTGAAATGTAATAAAAATAAAGTGAGATTTGTCTCTTTTTGGGGGAATATATTTGTGCACAAACATTATTCGATTCTAAAGGATTTAACGTTGTTCATCTCAGATGTGTAATAAGATTGAAATCAGAAGAACATGGAGGTAAAGTTATTCTTTTAACAACCTGAAGCCACACAGTGAAGTATTTGTATCTGTAGTGGAAACCTGCTTATAATTACACCTGCCAAAGTCTGTCATACCGTCCCTCACAACAATAAACAAAAACGTGTGATAAACAGACACCAGCCCAAAAATATTTAATATATATACAGTACTGTATTAACATTTCACTTCATTTTTATAATTAATAATAAATAAACTCCATTAAAACAGTTCTCTATAAGTGCTTTAGTCTCCGCGAGACACCGGGAAAATCAGACAAACGAATTATTCGTGTGGCAAACGCAATTCCGCAATAAACCCGGGTGCGAGATTCCAACCGCGGTAAAGCGTGAGATTACTGTAATATTAATATAAGAGTTTATATTTCATTATTATTCAGTTTATCGTTTTTATTCTCATCTTTTTATTTTATCCATTTTAAATTGTGTGTGTGTGTGTGTGTGTGTGTGTGTGTGTGTGTGTGTGTGTGTAATACCCTGATGTATGTGATTTGGACAGTAATTGATCACTGACCCGTGTGTGTGTGTGTGTGTGTGTGTGTGTGTGTGCGCGCGCTTTCAGATGATGTGTTTGAGCCACTGCGTGTGGACGCTTTCTCCAGTCCCCCTGAGCTCCCGGATGTGATGAAGCCCCAGGACTCGGGCAGCACGGCCAACGAGCAGGCTGTACAGTGAAACCCGGGAGTGTGTGTGTGTGTGTGTGTGTGTGTGTGTGTGTGTGTGTGTGGGTGGGGTGGGTGGGTGGGTTGGATATCGTGATGGTTGTGAGATGTATGAGGATGTGTGTTGACTTTTGCTGGAAAAAAAAAAATTATTTGAGCCTCTGACCATCACATGACCTTCTGTGTGTTTAAACGTGAACACCAAACCTCCTGAGTGTGCACGTGCATGCGTGCGTGTGTGTACGTGATGTTAGAGTGGCTGTGTGGAGGCGACAAATTACAGAAATTTAATTCCCGTTCCACATGACTCGTAACGTGTGTGTGTGTGTGTGTGTGTGTGTGTGTGTGTATAAACAGTATGTGTTTATATTATTGATGGTTATTTTGCTCGTCCTGCGCAGGATTAGTGAGTGATTCGTTAGCACACGTGAGCCGACTCCCGAAGGGCTTAATAATTTAGGAGTCGAGTCGGATCAGGCGTGTTTTTGGAGCTGCACGTGCGCTTCGTACACTGCAGCACAGAGTTTTGGTATAACCATGTTTTTTTTTTCCCTCTGTGTGTATGTCTGGTTTTGTTGATGCGGCTCGTGTGTGTGTGTGTGTGTGTGTGTGTGTGTGTGTGTGTGTGTGTGTGTGTGTGTGTGTGTAATTTATCCAGTGTTGATTTGAAATGAAAAACAAAAACTATGTTCAGTTCCCTCATTATTTTGTATTTAAACCAAAGGGGAAGTGTGTGTGTGTGTGTGTGTGTGTGTGTGTGTGTGTGTGTGTGTGTGTGTGTGTTCATGTAAAAGAATGGCTTGTGTTCCATTTTACAATCCCATTCACAAGAACAAGGCGTCTCTCCCTCTCTGAGCTCTAATACTGTATACTGTGTTCACACACAGGTGACTTTCTGACATGTTCACATCAAAAACAGCAGCATCAGTCTCTCTCTCTCTCTCTCTCTCTCTCTCTCTCTCTCTCTCTCTCTCTCGTGTGTGATGTTTCTGAGGATGAATTTAACAAACCCTTCTTTGTTCCTCTCTCATTCTTTTTTTTTCTCCATGGTGAGAAGCGCTCCTCACATTGCTCTTTAAAAGTTCAAATAAAAAACAGAAGAAATCCCAGCGTGCTGTGGTCTGATCTGATCTGCTTCTCTTCATGGCTCTCAGTCTTTCTGCTCCCTGGAGGTTTACTGAACATGAAGTGTAGTAGGTGTGGGGAGAAACCGGTGAGATGGAGGGAATGTGGAACCGCTTTTTGGTTCGGTTTAAACATCACTAAGTTTTTCAGGTGGTCGCACCGTAGGGTCTCCTGTTTATTTAGAAATAAACAAAATCTGGTCTTTATTTGAACAAATAAAGAAGCAAACGGAGGATGGATGGATGGATGTCTCATTCTTTTCGCTCTTCGCTGAGCTTTTGCGGAGCAGCTCTGTGGATTAGTGATCATTCATCTACTACCGGAGCAGCAGTGAGGTGTTAGTGGTCTATATGGAGTCTCCAGGTCAAGTTCTTCCACTCCAACCTTCACACCAGCACGACATGTCCTGGTGGAGCTCAGGTTTGTGTGCAGGAGCATCAGCAGTGTGGAACAGGAACAGTGTTGTACAGTCCCCACTCACCATAACACATTAAAATCCACTAATCCAGTTACTTCATCACAGCACGTGCTCTTGTTTACAAGTTCGCCATGTTGTCGCGCCTAAATAACGTCACCCGTCCGTTTCCTCTGGTCTGTGTTTCAACCTATCGCACGCTCGCTGTAGCGCGTGGCCCCGCCCGCCACGTGTAAACCCCGCCCCCCGGATGCAGCGTGGTGTGTGCGCGCGCGAGCCTAACGCTGTGTGTGTGTCAGGACCTGAGCGGCTTTAGGGAGGAGATGATGACCTCTGATGACCCGGTGAGTTAAATGACGTCACACGAATGCTTCATGGGCTGTAATAGTGCATCCCGGAAGTAGTGTGGTGTGGTAGGGTTAGCGGGCTAACTAGCATGAACTAATTAGCATAATAGCTACCTACCTGTCTCTTTCCCCCTCTACACCTGTCTCTTTCCCCCTCTACACCTGTCTCTCTCTCTCCCTCTATACCCGTCTGTCTCTCTCTCTCCCTCTATACCCGTCTGTCTCTCTCTCTCCCTCTATACCCGTCTGTCTCTGTCTCTCCCTCTATACCCGTCTGTCTCTGTCTCTCCCTCTATACCTGTCTGTCTCTGTCTCTCCCTCTATACCTGTCTGTCTCTGTCTCTCCCTCTATACCCGTCTGTCTCTGTCTCTCCCTCTATACCCGTCTGTCTTTCTCTGCACCTCTCTGTCTCTCCTGTCTTTCTCTGCACCTCTCTGTCCTGTCTTTCTCTGCACCTCTCTGTCTCTCCTGTCTTTCTCTGCACCTCTCTGTCTCTCCTGTCTTTCTCTGCACCTCTCTTTTTATTTGTAAAACTGGCAAATAAAAATTCTCATTTCACATACACATTCATAAAGAGTCACGAGTAGTGAGATGCTTTTTTAACTGTCCGACTTTAAACATGAAAAGAAATACAATATAGAGATAAAAAAAAGAATAAAATAAAGCTTAAGAAAAAAAAATATGTTAATGTATATATGTTTATGTGTATATATATATATATATATATATATATATATATATATATATATATATACACACACACATACACACACACATGGGGGGGGGGGGGGGGGGTTGCACATACATGAATTAAACAGAAGAGATGGATGTGTGTGACAGATATTGACAGAAGTACAGATTAAAGTGACCCTAACCCTAACCCAGATGCTTTTTGCTGGGTGTTTCCTGGTTTAAACTCCGAATGGCCTGCAGGAAAAAGCTCCTCATTCAAGAGTCCATTTTTAGGTCCTTCACAATCTTCCTGGCTCTGGTCCTGCACCGCGTGCTGTAGATGTCTTGCAGGTCAGGGAGCTTGATGCGGATGGTACATTCAGCTGAACTCGGAGCTGTTTTCAAACCAGGAAGTGATGCTACCCATCAGGACGCTCTCAATGGTGCAGGTGTAGAAAGTCTTTAGCACCTGAGAGAGTAGTTTAAAGTCCCTTAAGCGTCTCAGATGGTACAGACGCTGCTGGGCTTCTTGATGTTTGTTGATGTTTAGCAGTTGGTATGACCGCTCCTGCTTCGTGCTGAAGTCCACGATCAACTCCTTAGTCTTGCTGGCATCCAGGAAAAGATTGTTCTTCTGGCACCATCTCTCCAGGTTTTTAATCTTCTGTATGTAGGCTGTTTTGTCATTGTTGGAGATGAGGCTCACCACAACAGTGTCGTCAGCAAACTTGATTGTGGTGGAGTTGGAAGTGGCCATCAGTCATATGTGTAAGATCCATTGACATAGCAGCAGGCTGAGTCCCAGGACCTCCAACTTAGAGGTGGAAATTAGGGAATTATGGTGTTGAACGCTGAACTGTAGTCCGCAAACAGCATTTCTGCATAATTCCCTTTCCTGCAGTCCAGGTCTTCTTTGTGTGGAGAAGATGAGAAATGGCGTCCTCAGTAAAGCGGTTCTGCCAGTACGCAAACTGTAGAGGATCCAGTGTGTCTGGTAGTGATGGTGTTCACTCTCCTGAACACCCCCCTCACGTCATGCTCCGAGGTGGTGAACATGTTTACCTCTCCGGCTCTCTCAGCAGCCATGCTGTTTGTGCCGCTAGCGTTGATAGCTGCTGCCTCGAAGCAAGCAGAAAAAGGTGTTTTGCTCATCTGCCTGAGAAACATCAGCATTCCTCATTCTGGAAAAATGGTGTTTTATAGTCCGTGATTGTTCTTAGTCCCTGCCACAGGCTCAGAGTCACCATGTTGGAACTGTGACTCCAGTTTCCTCCCGTATTGCCGCTTTGCTTCCTTCACCGCTCTGTGCACACTGTAAGACGCAGCCTTGTACTCGTCCATGTCCCCAGTGGTGATCCCCGTGTTGTAGGCAGCGGAGCAGGAGGATCCCAGAGCATCATGCATGGTTTTATCCACCCACGGCTTCTGGTTGGGAAACGTTCTGATGGTGGTTTTCTGTGTCCTATCGCCCCCTGGTGGGGCAGGTGATGTGCTGCTGGAAGTTTGGTAGTGCGTGTTTGAGGTTGGCACTGTTAAAATCTCCCACCACTATGAGCGCAGCGTCCCGATGGTGTGTTTGGTGTAGCGTTAGTGTCTCATGTAAGTCCCATATCGCGTCCGCTTGAGGTGGAATATAAATGGCACTGACTATGACCGAGCTGAATTCCTGAGGTAGATAAAAGGGCCGACATTTGATGGTCACTGGTTCCTAGTGTTGCACCAGTGGTTGTTCATCATCAGACACACTCCACCTCCTCTTGACTTCCCCGACTCCAATGTTCTGTCCAGGCGGTGCACCAAGAAAATCTTGGCCGGCTGGACTGCGTGGTCCGGTATCGCTGGGTTCAGCCATGTCTAGTTGAAGCAGAGAAGGTTGCAGTGCCAAATGTCCCTCTGGATCTTGACCCTTGCCCTGAGGTCGTCGAGCTTGTTTTCCCGAGACTGGACGCTGGCTAACAGGATACTAGGTAACGGTGCGCGGTGTGTGCGTGCTCTCAACCTGTTCCTGACTCCGACTCGGATTGTAGACCAATAGATATGAGTGGCTCTGTTATATGTAATGATGGCCGTCCTATTTAAAGAAAACGGTAGATGTGAATAAATACTAAAAATAAACAAAAACATTAAAGTTTAGCAAAAAAAGTACATTTAAATCTACACAGAGACTTTTGACGTGATTCGGCATGTTTACGACGAGGCTGTAACGAGGTGTTTGGAGCTGCATGCATGCTTTCACGACCAGAAGAACATCACTAAAACATGACGAGAGGTCAGGAAGACCTTCAACGAGCTCAACCCCCGAAAATTTCAAAACCATACGTCAACTTGTGCATGATGATGGACTAAGAACGAGCCACAAAAGTATGATGTGTCCCTCAGACTATATTCGCTTTGTCCCTTTGTATGTGTATTCTTCTCTTCCCTCTCTCTCTCTCTCTCTCTCTCTCTCTCTCTCTCTCTCTCTCTCTCTCTCTCTCTCTCTCTCTCTCTCTCTCGCTCTCTTCAGTCTGTGCTGAAGTAATAGAAGACTTGAACCATTTCTTTCATCTGATTTGTAGCAACACTGTAGAAGACATGTAGAAGGTGAGAATTATGTTTGTGTATAAACCCCGGGTTTGTGCAGACGGCAGGGAGACGGGCGCTGGTGGCTGCAGCAGGTCGGCTTGTGATGGACGTGATGCAGATGGATTGGGAGCCTCTTTCTCACTGTGAGTTAGAGCAGCGTCTGGACCAGGCCGTGGAGGAAATGCTGGAGGCAGAGATGCTGTCTAGCGTGCAGGGACGTGGACAGGGACAGAGCGGTTGCGTGTTAATGAAGCTCTCTGAGCAGGATGAGACGATCTCACACACAGCAACACACACCGTGACCTCTCACAATCTATCAGCCTCGTTCCTCCAGCAGGCAGAGGCAGAACCTGCTTCAGAGAACCACCATCATGTCATTGAGATAGAGGAGAACCCCACAGTCAAGGTGTGTCTCACATTTCACCGCTGAGGAGACAGAAAGGTCTGAGCTCACACTCGTCCTACTGCCTTCACATGCATTATACTGAGGAAAAGGTTGTATTAAGCCACACCCCCTGGTTTGATTGACATGCCATCTTTTTAAAGTTAGAATGTTACAATGTTTTAATCTGCTGCTCGATGGCACCCCCAGTGGCCAGAAATGACACCACCATCTTTTTTCTGTTTCACTGTACCTGCCTCTCTCTCTCTCTCTCTCTCTCTCTCTCTCTCTCTTTCTCTCTCTCTCTCTCTCTCTCTCTCTCTCTCTCTCTCTCTCTCTCTCTCTCTCAGTATATTACGTCCCTTCTACAGAAGCTGAAATGGAGTCAGAGTGTGAGGCGTTTGACGGGGAGGGCTCACCTTTCTTTGTCCCACACCGTGTTCCTGTCCCTCAAACTTCTTTCCACTCGCCTCAGCTATCGCTCCGTCTCCTCCATCTTCCACCTGGAGAAAGGGAATGTCCACCGCATATTCTTTTCCTTCTGCCACAGAGTCAACACACTGCAGGATCAGATCATCTGCTGGCCCTCTGGTGCGTTCACACACATTCCTCACAGTGTTCTGTCCTTACGCTGATCTAACACTGTCCTAATGCTCGTCCTGACAGTCTCTCAACCATCTCACCATGAGACACAAACTCTGAACTGGGATTTTACGTGGTTTTAATAGGATTTAATGGAATTGTGGTGGAATTTTTAATGGGATAGAAGTGATATTTTTTACTATTGTATTAGGTCCTTGAGACTCTGCCCCTAGTGGACACATGAAGTTTAAAATGTTCACACAAGCTAAATTTATTATCATGTCTGTAGGTCAGGAGACATCAGACCTCCTGCTTCCCTTCTCCAGCTGGCTGGGTCAGGATGAGAATCTCGAGCAGAAGGGACTCCCTAAAGTGCTAGGTGTGTTGGGCTACACCCGCATCCCGATGCGCCTTCCTGCCTGGAAACGGGACTCACAGAGCAACTCTCCACACACCAAGCAGCCCAGGAACAATCCTCACCCGGACTCGTGTTTAAACCTGGAGCTGGTGTGCGACGCTGAGGGCCGTTTCATCCACTGCAGCATCAGCCGAGGCTCTCAGAGGAACCGGGGTGACACTCTGAGTCAGAGATTAGCACAGAACCCGGAGCTCCTTCCTCCCGGGACCTGCCTGGTAGCCAGAGCGGGGTATCCCCTCACGCGCTATATCCTCACCCCGTTCCATCCTGCGCAGAACCCACAGGAGAACCTTTACAACGAAGTGCTGGAGATGCACCTGAGGAGGCTGGAGCAGGCTGTGAGGAAGCTGAAGGAGCGCTTTAGGAGATTGTGCTGTCTGGACGTGGGGAAGAGCGAGAGGGGTGAAGCCATGGTGCTGACCAGCTGCATACTGCACAATGCACTGCTCCATTCAAATGACCCCATCCAGGGATACCACACTGGGGTAAACGAAGAGGAGGAGGAGGAGGAGGAGGAGGAGGAGGGGACCAAAGATGAAGCAGGAGTCAAACTGAGAGAAACAGTCGCTAATCTGCTGTACAGCACTCTGGAGTCAGGGGTGGGGATGGAGGCGGAGTCAGGGGTGGGGATGGAGGCGGGGTCAGGGGCGGAGTAACGTTAGTTCCTGCGGAAGGATCATTGAGTGTTTGAAGTCTCTGGTATGGAGAAGCTGGTGTTGGATCTGTGATGATCTCAGATGTTGAGCTATTTTATGTGTTGCTCAGTAGCTCCTGGTTCCATAAACTCAAATGACTGTAAAAGACTGTATAAAGATCATCACTCATAATCACACACTCCAGTGCTCATGTTAGTTCTCACTCTCCAGTGTTCTGTAGTGTTTAAAGACTATAATCACACTCAAATGAGGTTCTGCTTTTGAGTCTGGTTCCTCTCAAGGTTCCTTCCTCATCACATCTAATGGAGTTTGTGAAAAGTGGAATCGAAATAAACTTGACTTGTGAACATCACTCAGGAACATTATTGTTAAAAAATATAAAAATAATTATATAAAAACATATGATTCACAAAATGAGTTGATTCTATTTTTTATTATTTAATGACTTACAAAATAACACACATAAATATAACAAAATATTATATATTATAATATAAACATATAAATAAACTTTAAATAAAAAAATATTCTATTAAGTAAAAATATTTACAAAATGGCATAAATAATAAATGTTTAAAAAATTTATTATAAAATTTGAGTTTTTTGTTCTTTTTAAGAAAATCTTTCTTGGTATATTTTCTTGAATGTTTTGTAAAAAAGAAAAAAGAAGCTACATTTAAAAAAAAAAGTTCATATTGAATAATTATTTCAAATGAAGACTTTTATTATATATTAGTGGCTTTTTTCCGTCTTGATTTAAAAGAATCTTTAATACATTTAAATAATAATTTTATTCGAGTATTTGCAGTGTTTTAAAATCGATCTTTTCCACATTCAGAAAAAAAAAGTTGCTTTCAGATGTTTTTTCCTCTAAAATGTTTTTTTTTTGTGTTTTAGTTTAAACAGGAAAAAAAAGCTACTGTGTAAAAAACGTTGCTATAAATTTCCTGCTGTTTCAGTCTGAACTCTGGATGGTTGTGTGTCATGTTTTCTTACTTTCTTCAATTAAACCTTTTGACCTGCGGAGGAAAAAAAGCAGCCAAAAACATGTCTTTTCCTCCTGTGCTTCATCTCCACACCATCTGTTCACATTTCATAAATAATATAAACTAAAAATAACATTTAGTTTTAATACTTTCTTTAACTTTAATAAAAATGTTTTTTTTTTATGACATTCTAATATTCAAATGATATGCAAATGAGCAACAGTGAACCTCTGGTATAACCTGTGAGAGGGGAAAAGGGGGTGGGTGATGTTGGAATAAATATAAATAATTTGCATATTTATAGAATGTTGTTCTTTGGCATTAAACAAGACCAAGACCTGTTTTTATTTGTATTTTTTATTGGAAAATAAACAGACATTAATGGGAAAAAATATATATATATTCAGAAAATATTATACAAGCTGATATTTCCTCCAGATGTTTACATGTTGAATCGTCTGTCTGTCCGTCACACACACACACACACACACACACACACACACACACACACACACACACACACACACCTGAGTGTAACACCCGCAGCACACACACGTGAGTCTTTAACGTTGAGAGGAAAGGGAGGTGAGTGAGTCTGAGACGGCTGTGCTTTTGGG
Organism: Silurus aristotelis; assembly: GCF_946808225.1. Classification (NCBI taxonomy): domain Eukaryota; kingdom Metazoa; phylum Chordata; class Actinopteri; order Siluriformes; family Siluridae; genus Silurus; species Silurus aristotelis. The sequence goes on from NC_139590.1 coordinate 904,424, forward strand.
CGTGGCCACAGAATCCGGCGCCAGGCTGCTGATGGCACGCGCCAGGTTGTTAATGGCTTCGATCTTCCTCTCCTCCAGAGCTTTTTGCTGAGCCCACATGTTCAGCTTGCGCTCTTGGAGATCCAGGTAGAGCTGCAGAAGGTCCTGAGGAGGCCGTGTGAGGGCGGGGGCGGGGCAAGGGGCGTGGTTAGGCAGTGTGGGTGTGGGCAGGATGGGCGTGTAGCGTTTGCTCGTGACGGTTTTCCCCGGCTTGGTGCTGTCGATCTCGGCTTTGCGCCGAGCCTCGATCTCCTCGTAGCTGCGGCCGAGGACCTGGTGCATGGCCCCGAAGAACTCCCAGTGCACGGCGTGAGCTCCGAGACGCCTCACGCGCTCCGCGTTCTTCCTGTATGTCGCTAACATGTTCCTCCACTTCAGGTCGCACTCGAAGGCTCGGGCCGGGACGTCTGCGTATCCCTCGGCTCTTAACCTGTCCGTCACTCGCTCGGCCACGCCCTCCCACAGGCGCTTCTTCTTACACACGGGATGATCAAACTCCGCCTCCATGTCCAGACGAACGTGAACCAAGTGCCATGTAGCCGTTAAAGTCCACACGAATTCTGGGGGTAAACAGGCGGATTTGTATTGACTGAAAATAAAATTCAAAGAGGAGCGAGAATCTGATTAAAGAAACATTTAGAATTTATTTACAAGGTTTTTATTTTACCTCCATTTTTACTTTAGATTTTATTTTAAAGATATAAAGTCTGTAAAATCTAATGTTTATTTTTATGTGTGTTTATCTGCCTGACTTTTGAACCGATAGTCTATAAATGTTTTTCCCAAAAGAGTGAAAAATTACATTAGTTTTATATTTAATCAGATTTCAGCCGTCACGTCACATACTGCCGTAAACTCCAGGGTGCCTGAAGCTGCTGCTTTAACAAATCAGATTTCACATCTGCATTTTCACCTCCTTTGATTGGATGGTCAGAGAGAGTCACTAGTCAGAGCTCACAAACTGCATCTGTAGCAAACTGCACAATCATGTGGATTTAATTTGTTCTTCAGCCCACGATGACTGACAAAGGAGAAGAAACAGAAACACTTACAAGCACATTTACAAGAAAAGCTGGACGTCGTGATTTCAAAACAGTTGTTACACTTTATTTTTCTTTCCTGTAGAATTTACACAAAAACACACAATTTGCCTGAATTTCAAATCCAAAGAAAAAAAAACAGAACATGTACAGAAACACAGGAACCCCGGGGTGATGTGAGGAGGTGAATATCAGTGCTTCTGCTGGAGATGATGTGTGTGTGTGTGTGTGTGTGTGTGAGGAGGTGAATATCAGTGCTTCTGCTGGAGATGATGTGTGTGTGTGTGTGTGTGTGTGAGGAGGTGAATATCAGTGCTTCTGCTGGAGATGATGTGTGTGTGTGTGTGTGTGTGTGAGGAGGTGAATATCAGTGCTTCTGCTGGAGATGATGTGTGTGTGTGTGTGTGTGTGTGTGTGAGGAGGTGAATATCAGTGCTTCTGCTGGAGATGATGTGTGTGTGTGTGTGTGTGTGTGTGTGTGTGTGTGTGAGGAGGTGAATATCGGTGCTTCTGCTGGGATGATGTATGTGGAGGTGTGTGTGTGTGTGTGTGTGTGATGAGGTGAATATCGGTGCTTCTGCTGGAGATGATGTATGTGGAGGTGTGTGTGTGTGTGTGTGTGTGTGTGTGTGTGTGTGTGTGATGAGGTGAATATCAGTGCTTCTGCTGGAGATGATGTATGTGGAGGTGTGTGTGTGTGTGTGTGTGTGTGTGATGAGGTGAATATCAGTGCTTCTGCTGGAGATGATGTATGTGGAGGTGTGTGTGTGTGTGTGTGTGTGTGTGATGAGGTGAATATCGGTGCTTCTGCTGGAGATGATGAATGTGGAGGTGCTGTTGTGGCTCCAGTGAAAGGAGACGTGTTGAATTGTGTTGATTGTGTTTGTGATGTTCAGTCTGTCTGTATGAGATCCTGTGTGTGATGCAGCTCTGATCTACTGCACTTCTCTATTATACTGATGGAGGGGATTTTTTACATTAATGAATAAAAACATTCATATATATATTTATATATATATATATATATATATATATATATATATATATATATATATATATATATATATATAATGTAACAGTAAATAGCTGTAAAATAATTCTGTTGTATACATTAAGATTATTTAGAAAACTTCTATACAATCTGTTAAAATGCTGAAAATGATAATCAATAATTAATAACACGGGGTAAATCCTAAATAACGAGCTAAAACACAGCGAGTGCACTTGATCTGGTTTGTGCGTCACTGCCTCGTGCCCTACGTAGTGCACTTCTCTAGGGGACGACCCGGTTTTTAGTCCTCGCCCATGTTCATTTACCTGTTTTAGATGTTTCGGTGTTCACCGTTGACACTCCGGTGCAGGAATTTTCCACCTCGATGCCTTCCGTGACTATGGACTCAATCATGTCCATTCTTACACTTACGGCGTTTGTAAATATATAAATATATATTTAGTAAATTTAAACTAAGTTGGCACACATCGTCGAGTTTCACAACGCCGCGCTTGGCAGCGATGACCTCTTCAGATGCTGAGGCGATGATTATAACAACGACCTGCCTCTCAGCGGGGTTTCCTCGTAGAGGATTCTGGGAAATGTAGTCAAGATTTATTACAAACGTACTCCGTTTTTAAGTCATCGACACCAACTATTGATTTCTTTCCTGCCAGAACACGAAAAGCTGTGGTTTCTTGATATTAATGTAAAGCTAAACACGTTTGTTCGGATGGCATGTTTTATTTAACTCGATAAGCAGCCCTAGCTAAGAACTACAACTCCCATGAGCTCGAAGAAACCGCCCGCATCGCGCGTGCCCCCCGCCCTTTTTTCCTTTTTCCGTCGGTTTAGAAAAGATGGCGTCGGTGCAAAAACCGAGACAGTTTGCGTTTGTTTGAGAACCCGAGTGCGGACCTGGGGGGAGGTAGAAACAAGGGAAATCACGAGCAACCATTTTACAAACACAACCAGATAAAAATGATAAACAACCACCGTCTGAGTTTTGCCTTCGCCCGGGGGCCTACACTCGGGCCTGCGGGTGGTTCATGGAGCGGACACGGTCGGTAAAAAAGAACTCAATTTCCCAGCAGCACTCTCGCCAAGTGACGTCAGTAACACGCGTAATTCAATTTGCTGTGGTTTTGGTTGCTGTAGTGGTTTTGTTTTTTGTTTTTCTTTGGAGGCAGTTTTTTTTTTTCTAGTGCAAGTATTATTATTATTATTATTATAAAAAAAAGTTTTTCAACTTTTGTTTCTAGTCTCAGAGTCAACAGGTGCAGTTATTTTAGATTATACTAGAATTCGATTTGTGTGTGTGAGTGAAAGGTGCTTTAAAACCAACATGGCCACCCAGAGAGAAGATGAAGGACACCACTCCAGAAGTCGTCCATGTGCCTCCTCCCCATCCCCTGAGTCCTCTCTGACATGGTGCCTGGTCCAGCTGAACAAATTCAGCCCAATAGAGGACGTCCTGCCCGGGTCCGAGTCCAAAACCTCCAGAGATGCCGATAAGCGTCTCCGAGCAGGCCAGTGGAGGGCTCTGGTGGCCATTCGAACTCACCACATTAAAGGAGGAAGCGTTCGGATCGGGCGGTACCAGGCGCAGGGCGGTTTGCCCCCCCTACTGGCCGTCCTGCGCAGACCTGAGAGGTCCAGGAAGATTCTGGACCTGACCCTCAGCATACTGGCCAACTGTTGCACGGAGAAGGATGCTCGGGCTGAGGTAAGAGATGCACAGCTTGAGTTTTTTCTTCTTCTTCTTCTTGCTTCTTTTTTTTTTTTTTTTAACATAAAACACACACTTTGACTTTTACACTTTTACACAACAGGTGCGGAAGCTGGGTGGAGTTTCCCTCATAGGTAAGTCTCAAACGTCACACTTCATCTCAGTGTTACAGCTGGTGTAGTTTGAATTTGTTGACTGAAGCAGAGGTTCAGGTTGTTCACTGTATTGTGTGTGTATGTGTGTGTGTGATGTTTCCCGGGTGCTCAGTGGAGGTCCTGAAGAGGCACGCGTCAGTGGAGACTGTGGAGAACCGAGCTGCTCGAGCATTGGGGAACCTGGCCATGGACCCCGAAGGCTCTGCACAGATTCACTCAGCAGGTCCGTGTTTATGCTTTATAACCCCACCTACTCTAACAGCAACAGTGTCGGTCAAATAAACCCCGCCTCTAAAAAGTCCTGCATAGGACTTTTAAGGTTCTGAAAGTGTTGATGATACACAGGAAGCCGATTTGCATATTATATAAAATAGACCAGTCACATTCCAGCTTATTTGCATCTCTCTCTGTCTCTTGTAGGTGGTGTCCCTCCTCTCCTCCTCTGCCTGTCCTTGTCCAGCTCTCCAACATCTCCACCCTCTCCCTCCATCGTTTCTCCTCCTACTCCTCCAGCGGTGTCGTCCTCCACACTGGAGCGCGCTCAGTCCGCTGCCCGTGCTCTCTTTTACCTCTCAGACACGCCCTCCAACCGTCTCTCTCTGCTCTCGCAGGGTACCCTGCCCGCCCTGGGGCTCTTTCTCGCCCCGGAGTACCCCTCAGTCCTGAGGAGGGCGTGTCTCCGTGCTCTGAATGAATTGACCCGGGGTTGCGGTGCCGAGTGCGCCCGGGAGGTGTCCATCTCCGGGGTTCTGTCTCATCTCGGCTCTCTGGCGTCAGGAGACGGCGGTGGTGCTCTGGAGGAACTGGCAATAAAGACTCTGGCTAATCTGTGCTCTCAGGGCTGCTTGCGCCCCCTGGTGGGCTCATTGGGTATCATTCAAAAGTTTACAGAGGAGGCGAAAAAGGATCTGCTAAAATCCAGCGTGGTGTTCAAGGCTCTGTGCTTGTGCTGCAAAGAGGCGGTGAACCGCGTGAAGGTGAAGGAGAGCGGAGGACTCGAGGTGCTGATCGGGTTCCTGTCGGCCTACCAGAGCCATCCTCTGACTCGACTGGCCATCTTGGCATGTGTGGACTTCGTGTATGACGAGGCGGCTCTGGAGCAGCTGCAGGAGCTCGGCCTGGTCCCGATCCTGGTCACGCGCCTCATCGACCTTACCCGAGGAGAGGACTTGAAGATGGACGCGGCAAGATCTCAGTGCTCCGAGCTCGCCTCCTGTTTCGAGTCGTTTGACTTTCCTTCTCTTGAGGGGAGCAGAAAGGAGGAGTCGGGGAAGGAGCAGGCTTCCCCCAGTTTCCTGAGCCTCAGGTGAACCTCTCAGCCTCATAATGAACATAATGAAGAAAATTATTTGTTCTTAATGTGTGTGTGTTGGTGTGTCTGTAGGTCCTGGTTGCTTTCTGAAGGTTTCATTTCTTCTGAGGTGGAGCTGATGAAGTCGCCCTTTAGTTCAGACAGAGATTCAAGTTCTCATACCACCTGCTCTCCGCCCTCCGCTTACTCCTCGAATTACTCCTCCCCGTCTTATTCCTTACCTTCTCCCCTCACTCCCGGTGACGTTTCTCCATCGCAAACCCAGCCGAAACCCGCCTCCTCTCCGTCTGCCTGTTCTAAACCCTGCCGTCTGTCTGTCTGTTCATCTCCTCTGTCAGCGAGCAGCACCTCCTCCAGCACGCAGCTCAAACCTCCTCCTCCACCTTCCGCTTCCACATGTAAAGTCTCGTCCCCTCCGAGGAAGCGAGCTCGCATGTCTACTCTGTCCACTTGTTTGAGCATTGTCTCCTTGGACACCCCTCCAACCATCCCAAAGACGCCCGGGTACCAGCACCCGTACCACCCTGAGCCGTGGGCGCCGGAATCCCCCATCCTGCTGCTCCTCTCTCGGTTCTCCCACGCCACGGACCCGAGTGGCACGCTCGTCACCGTGCCCGTCTTCTCTGCTCTGCTCTACTACCTGACACAGCACCACGAGCCGAGCGGACGCTGCTGCCGCATGCTGGTCAGGATCAGCTGCAACCTCAACTGCCTGCAGCCGCTGGTCCGCACCGGCGCCGTCGCTCTCATCAGACGCCGCCTCTGTCTTTGTGACCAGGACCGATCAGCAGAGAGACAGTCGGACAGAGTCAAGGCTAAGATCAGACAACTAGGTGTGTCTCGTGTCAACTTACAGTCTAATTTCAATAATTTTGCACATTAATTCACAAAAACCCCTGTTTGCTGCAGGTCAGGGGCTGCTGAACAACCTGCGCGTCCAGAGCGAGACAGGATTTGGGTCTGGAGTTCTCACCCACATTGTCCTGTCTGGTTCAGAGAGTGATAAAATCTTCTGCGTCCTCTCTCTGCCTTTGATAACCGGGTACGTCCAGGCACTGCATATGCTCAGACGCTTATATCGCAAATAACTTTTCTTTCTCACATTGTTTTTTTCTCCTTTTGCAGTAACAGAATCCTTTTGAAGAAGCTGCTTTTGGACAACGGAGGTCTGAGTTCAGCTCTCAAACCTCTTCTGTGTCTGGATGGTGCAGAAGACGACAGCGTTGACAAATGTAGGACGTTGCTCTCCACTTGGATCTGTCCACCCGAACAGGGTTGTGCCTCCGGGTATCACTTGTTGTACGCATCTCTTCTGATCGGCTGCCTGTCCTGTCTTGTGGTGGGATCAAGGATCGAGACGGACAGGCCTTTGGAAAGTCCTCAACAGGATCTGGATTCGGTTTCCAGTCCCTGTCTGTATCAAACATCCAATCATGATGTGAGCTTTCTATTGGACAATGGGAGTCTCCTCCCAGCCAGCGGGGGCATGGTTTCCGGAGAGGTTGGCATGGCCGATGCTGAGTCTGAATATTTTCGCGCGTTACTGAGAGGCCAGTTTGATGAAGCCCAGCGGGCAGGCGGCGGAGACGCGGTACATATTCGAGACGTGACCCCGGGAATGGTGCTACCTGTGCTCCATTACCTTCATGGCTGCAGGATGACCGGGGATGGAGATGGAGGTAGACGTTGCCCTGTCTTGACCTCGTTGCTCTCCAAAGGTCTGAAAGGACAGCCTGTGTTTGAGAAGACACCTCTAGCTGAAGTCATGATAGGAGCCAGTCGGTTTTTGGTTCCTGGGTTACAGAGGACAGCCGAGGACCTGTGCGTGTCTCAGATGTCCTCTCTGGCGTCCAAGGCTGGCAGTCAATCGCCGTCAAAGGTCACGGATGAGGCCAGCGAGGACGGTACTCTGTCCTTCGTCCTTCCTCAGGCCTACTGGTTCTCCCAGCGCTATTCCTACTCCCGGCTCGGATTGTCCTGCTTGTCCATCCTGCTGCGTCCTCAGCTGCCTCCGTCCGTCTCCTCCGACTGTCTCCTCCGTCTAGTCCGGCATGCAGACAGCACGGAGAGCCTACGTCAGGACCTGCTGAGTCTCGCCAGTGCCGCTCTGAGCTAACGTCCCTGCCGGTTTCACTTGGACTCCGATCAGTATGAGTGACAATCTGACCAGCATTCCGTGTTTGTGTCTTATAAACACGCCTGATCTTTCCTCTGACTATACCACACACGATCAGTCACCGCTTTATTACTGTCCTCTTCAATCAGTTCAGTTTTGCACGAATAACGAATGTCTTGTGATTGGCTCCTGATTGTCATGTGACTGAATTGAACACACTAAATCGATTTGAATTACAGCTGATTTTCTGTTTAGAAACCTCAAATGACGTATCGCTCAAAAATACGCCAGTCTTCTGTTTTTCTTTGGCAATAAAATCTTATGATTATAGAGCTTAGGGATGTGGATGGGATGTCATATCAACACGGATCTTTCCTTTTTACATTGGGAGCGCTAAATGATGGCGACGATGATGGGGTGTGACTGAGAAAAGTTCTGTAAAAGGTAGGGGGCGTGTCTGAGTGGGCGTGGCCATTGCTTCATTTCAACGGTGTGGTCTGGTTCTGGTAGAAAGTTTGTTTTTTTGAAGTGCTGCTGGGTTTTTTTTTGAACTGCGTAATTTAGTAGTGTAGAATTACTTGTTTATTGCCTTTAGTGTAAATAAAACTCAAAAAGACGGGAAAAAAAATAGATTTATTTCGGGAACAGTGCTGAGATCATATAGGAGCAAAATAAATAAAAGTATATTCTATATATTGTATTATTTGTGTATATTTTGCGTATTATGTTCATGAAGTGGCCTAATATTTTTGCTCAATTTATTTTATGGCCTTTTTTTTTTTTTTTGCGTTTGTAAATTGTGCCATTCCCGGTTTATTGTTTGTATGCTGATTATTTTTTCTTGATAAACCTGCGTTGTAAATAATATACACACCTCACGGAAGAGCGAGTTTATTTCCTTACTCACGTCTTTGTAAGATAGAATTCTATACGCAGGAGAAGCTACGGCGAGGCACTGCGTCAGGGATAAAGTTTACGTTCTATTTTTCATTCCTTTGCGTTTTGTACACACACACACACACACACACACACACACACACAGAGTGTATTAAGTGTCATGAACTGTGGTGTTGGTGTTGGTGAGATGTACAGCTAGGAGATATCGGAGGCCTGAGTGTTTGTGAAAGATGAAAAATAAACACGCCTCTCCACGTGGACTCTGTAGTGGTTATTTATTTGTAATAAAGATTACAGTGGTTCTACTGTATGATGCAGTAGTTTCACGTGGCGCAGTTCTGTGTGTCGTCTCCGGGCGGTGCCGTCGCTCAGTGGTGGTGCGAGTCCTCGTAGCCGGTGGGCAGAGGGTTGGTGTGACGGTTGTGGAACATCGAGTGGTTTCCGTCACCCCATGGCCACGGCTGAGAGAGACAGAGACACTGAATGACTCACCTGATTACAGGTAGACACACACCTTTTACACGTCATTCATCACCCTGACCTGAACATCCTGCTCCCGAGTGGTTACTGACACTGGGGACTGGTTTTCTACATGTTCCATAAGCACCTTTCTCAATATAGAAATGAGGTCACATCACTACTGCTCAGATCCTATGGAAAAGAATCATTGCGACCTTCTGACAAAGTGGAAAACGTCCCTGCCTGGTGTGTACATGTTCCCATTAGTAACGAGCCGTTACTATAGAAACCTCATTCATTATAAAGAAATCTTTCTAGCTACGCGTTTTTTTTTTTTAGTAAATCAATCAACACCTTCCCGGCCATTCAGAATCCAGAAAACGAGCTGTAACTATGGAAACCTGCACTATTTTTAGATCTGCTGTTAGAATGAATCTTCACTTTCTGACTAATCAGAAGGCAGGACTCCACAGCGCTGACACATGGCAGTGATCGGGGGTGCAGAAGTTTGACGCTACGAGAATGCTGTAATGCTACAACACGCTACTCTTCTGTCCTGCGTCGGTCCTCCGAGCCTCATTTCCTCCCCACACAGGAAGTGGGGTGGGTGTGTACCTTGGTGCGGATGCGCAGGTGGGAATACGGAACGAACTCGGGCGGCTCATGGGAGTGAGCATTCTGCTTCAGGTAAGCGTTCACCATACACACGCCCACACCAGGTAACGCCAACACGTAGGACAGAATCCTCCACGTCTTCACTGTGTGAAAGAAATACATCATTATATCACATGACACGGGTTTCAGACTCGATCACTGAGCTTTCCCACTTAATTCACTGGTGGGACCATCCAGCCATTCATCTATTAATCAATTAGTTTATCAGGAAAGGTGTTTACTTCTGTACCTGGAATCAAAATGAACAAATCTAATCTAAGTGTGTATCAGATGCTGCTGCAGGTGTGTTTAACCTTCTCCAAATCTAATTACATTTATTATATTCATTGTATTTTTCTACAAATTTCAAAAAAGAATCCTTTAAACCACCAGGGACTGTAAGCAGGATAAAGCATGTACAGTTAACAAACAAAAAAACAAAAAACAAACGTACGTCAACAAAAGATTTCTGGAAGGCCAAAAGGGTCCTGTTATTTCTTCTATTTTTATTTTATTTTATTATTATTTTTTTTTTACATTTATTACTGATAAAAGACGTTTTCATGCTGTATTGCAGTTTAGTGTTTGACAAGAATGTAAAAGAAGATAAGATGAAGTGATTTTTGTGATGAAGTGGTATGTATTTATTGTAACGGTTTTTAAGCGTTTTACACATACAAAACATTCAACATAAAAAGAAAATTTCCATAAACCTGGACATGAAAACGCTATAAACAGATGTTTCACGTTTCAAATTATTAACATTCAAAAACATAATTTGTAAATAAAAAAAGTGTTTAGCTTTTTTTAATTAATAAAAAATTGTTGATTATTAATATATTCTTTCTTTATTTAGTCTTTGGGGAAAGTCCAAATTTCAGAAGCCCCAAGAGGCCATGCATTCTAATTCTTATTTCTATTCTTATTGGTATTACTTTTTTACTAGTTTATTATTTATTTTCTTATGACGACCTCAAACTGCACAGTGAAATTCCTGCTTTCATTTTTAATGCGACTGTCCCTTTTGGCCATCCATACACTCTTATTCCTGTACAAAACTACACTCACTGTTAATGTGTTCATTTATTCGTTAATGTATTTTGGATGGAAAAAAAACACAATTATCGTAAAATCGGTCCTCATTATAAATATAAACCATTTTCCAGTAAACTACAGACCATCTATAGATATTAATATCCAGGTGAAGGTGTGAGGTGTTACAGTGTGTTCGAGTAAAACTGACTGATTGGATCAAAATAATGTTTTATTTTTATTATGTGTTTTATGTACGACTCGTTACTGTGTTTACTACTATAATAAAGCTCTTAGTGTTAATTCCATGTTTTCAGCTCCTTTCAGCCAATCAGGATCAGGCGTTCAGACTGACCATGCTGTAATGTGTATGTGTATTGTATAAGTGTATGTATCCTGTTTATATTAGAATATATTTGTAAACAGATTGTTTTGATGAATAAATGAATATTTTTCTCTATAATTATAATAATGAATGGAAGTCTGTGACTGGAGGTTTAAAAGAAAGACAGAAAGAACGTGTCAAATGCACCTCCTCCCTCGTGGCCTCCATGCGACGCAGCGGCGAGGATGCGGCGAGTCACCGCAGACGACGCAGACGCAGCCATTTCCTCCTGCAGATCAGACGATCAACTCGAATTTAACACGTTTTGAGCGTCGGAGTAAAAAAAAAAAAAAAAAGATCCTCGTTCATCTCCTTTTTCCAGCTAAATTATTTCTTTTAAAATAAAAGTTTTATCACTTGGGTGCATGAACATCTTACCATCAATAAATCATTATACACACAGTTATATAGAACATCACGATACGCTGTAACATTACAATCACCCCAAACCTGCTAAATGCACAACAACGTTCCTGTTCCAGCATGAAGATGCTCCCGTGTGCAAACCTGACCTCCATGACCTTCATGACCTCCATGAAGATGTGGTTGTTTGTGTGAAGGTGTGGGGTGGAGCATCTCAAGAGTCCAACTCCTGGACTTCACTCAGCACCTTTGGGATGATCTGGAGACTCCTTACACATCAGATCCTGATCTCGTTAATGCTCAGATCTTCCACATTTTCTAACCCGTGTAAAGCAGATCTTCATGGCGCTGGCTTTGTGCATTGTCATGCTGGAACAAGGTGTCCCAATACTTTTGGCTGCACAGGTATGAATGGATGTAATGTAATAGTTAAAGTGAAGGGCAGTTTATAAATAACCCTGTGTAGGTGTTTGTAAGTGTTCCTAAGATGGCATTTTAATCCAATTTACACTCTTCTTTAACTTTGTTTAGAAGCTCTGACGCTCTGATCGACCTTGAGTTTAATAATTAACGACGTTTAAACATTAACCGCCAATTTATGTCTTATATAAACATCTGCGTAGAGAATTCCTATCAGAACAGAACAATTAATAAAATAGTAATATCATAAAGCATATGTGTGATATTCCAGAGGCCTGATCCTGGTCCTGGTCCTGTCCTGTCCTGCTCCTGCTCTGTCCTGCTCCTGTCCTGCTCTGTCCTTCAGAATGCTCCCAGATAATCAGGATTAAACCCATAATCTGGATTTATTACAGATTTAAACTCTTTCCACGAGCAAAACAAGTTCTCTACACTCCTCCTCGAGATTGTATAGAAGGAGAAAATGAAGGTACTGTTTCATATCGAATGTGCGGAAACGCTGCGTAAAGGTTCAAACCCAACTGAAACTGCCTGATTTCATGATTTCTCATTACCAAATCGAGTTCACTCACTGGTTCGGCCTGGCAGATGATCAGCAGATCAGGTGTTTTTCTGGTCCTTAACGTCGAACTTTTGTGTGTCTGGTCCGAGTGTTTGTCCTTCAGTCTGTCCTGCTCCTGAGGATTAGACTCCGCCCCCGGAGCAGTCTGTCCCTCTGCCAAGAAACGAGGTTTATATTTGGTCAAGCTGCACCACCGACTGCTGCGGAGGAGAAACTCGGCTCTGTAACCTGAACTCTGCTCTTCATTTGGGGTTTGTGTTCACACACCAAGTAGAAGCCAAGTGACACTGAATCATTAAAGAGTCAGAAGGAAACCTACAGGAACATTATGGAGCATTTGAGGGGTCACTTCTCTCCCTGCACGTGATCACAATCTCTGGTATTCTGCTCATGTCTGGGTAATGATGCAGAGCAGATAGAAGAAGTCAAAGACCTGATTAACCCCAAACCATGCAGAGAAACCTTTAGTGATCTGATGAGACCATGCGAGAACTTTCTGGACATAAATGTAAAAGAAATGGTGCAAAAACAAGACCAGAAGAACTCCATGTGCTATGGTGAAGCATGTTGGTGGCAGCATCATGCTATACATCTGCTTCTCTTTAGCTGCAGCTTGAAGACCAGATAGATGGCATCCCTCTGTGTGGGCAGCATTCTGTGTTTTTGTGTTTATGGGATTTCGAGCTGATCTCCTGTACACATGCATCTTCTGGTTGCTCCACAGATCAGATATAGACCTGGTTTCTGACCAGGCCTTTACAAAAATGTTGATTATCTTCTGAAGCTAATCCTTTGCTTACGTGGTTTGTTGTGCTTTGTGTCATTATAATGCCTACAAAAGCCTGCAGGTGTTTTTCAAATGAATCCTAATTTGCAGCTATCTATTATTCTCACTGTTTGGACTTCAAGTCCAGCTGAAGAGAAGCAGATGTATAGCACAATGCTGCCACCACCATGCTTCTCTTTGGCCCTGATGTACTTCTGGTCCTGCTCCTGGTCTTGTTCTGTCTTTCAGAATCCTCCCAGATAATCAGAACATGTTTCCCTACATGGCTATGGGATCATTTATTTTTAATTCTGCATCATAACCCAGACATGAGTAGAACACCAGACACTGCTGTCACATGGCAGGAGTGAGCAGTGACCACCAGACGTTCTGAAATCTTCCTGTAGGCCTCTTGGAAGCCTTGCTGATGTTTCCTTTTTGTCTTTCAATGATTGGGGTGTGCAAAGGAGGTGTCCTGAAAGTTAGACTTCATCGCTGTGCTTTAGATTGATGTCTAGAGTGTAGCATACGTTACATATTGTTTAATTAGAAAGAATATATTAACACAGAGCACGAATGATCCGCTGTGGCGCCCCCTAATGGAGAAGTCGAAAGAAGAAAATTGAATGTATCGAACGCTTAAATGGTAAATTCAATGTTAAGCTTTTAATCAAGGCTTGAACAGAAATTAGTCGGTTTTGGAGGGAATCAAGTGAATGAGCCGTTTGAGGGTCGAAAGAATCGGCTCACTCCAAACTACTACACGCATATACCTAATTCAGCCCCGCCCCTTTTCTAAAGCTCGAGTTTAATAGAACATTTTATTAAGATTTATTTTTATTATTACTGTGAGGGTAAAAGTAAATAATTTCTTTACTCTCCTATCACTAACACAAACTGAAGAAACGGAGCCGAACCGTAACTATTTGAGTCGACTCAGAATCGGCACACTTGAAAAGCACCGTGTGTAATTCTTAAACCCGCAACACGGTAAGGACAAAGGGACGAAATAAAAGTCTCCTGATCCTGTTCCTAATAAATCATATCAAGGCACCATGGTTAATTATATATGGAAAAATCTGACCATAAAAATGATGAGGGTGCAGAAAAATTTTGCATGGAGTGTAACTTTTTCACACGTGAGCCGTAATGCCGTGCGTGCTACGAGAAGCTTTATATAACGTGCGAGTCGTACACTCATCTTGTGTTCTTTATTATTGCAGGAAACTGTGAAAGGCGTAAATACGGGTGTTTGTCAGTGGCGTGTTCGTGGCCCTGCAGCAGTCTGGGCTTTGGGTTATTGTCTGAGTCTGGCTTGTGCTACGTTTCCGGCTCCACCTCCTGTCCACATTCCAGGACAGTTTGGTGATTTTCCTCCTCAGACTCAGTTGTTACACCTCGTGATTTAACTGATGAGTTCAATTGGGTTCGGTACTGCAGCAGGAAAATCACCAAGTCCTGGACTGTGTGTGTGTGTCAAAACCGAAACCTGTCCAGATTCCAAAACTAATTCTTTAAAAACAAACCTGTGGCTTAAATTAGAGTCCAGTTCTCATTAAAGTTTCCTTACTGCATGAAAAAACGCCGGCAAATTCCATTACTGGATCAGTTTAAAGAACCGCCTTCATACGTTAAGAACATGATTATTATGTTAAGCCCCGCCCCTTATTTTGAGTGACATTCCTCCGTCAATCGCAGGCCAATAAAACAGTGTTTATCTGTTTCGAATTCAACGTTGAGCTTCAAAATGCTTTTATTTCTCTTTAAGAAACGCTTGTGTGAAGCAGAAGCAGGAACCTGATCTGAAAACAGCATTCAGTCATTTCCCACTTCACCACAAGGTTTCCTCAGTACGAGGCCTCGATCTCTAACAGCATCCCTGCACTGATATTCCATAGTGCAGAAAAAGTTCATTATGTAGTTTTGGAAACGATTTCTAGTTGAAATGATTTTCCTGGGAATCATTTTATTACGCTCAGGAATCTGTTTACGTGTTTATACGTGTCTGAGAGCTTCTGGTCTCTGAACGTGTCCAACCACACGCTTTAGATGTTCACTCTTAGCGAGGTCTTGTGTTGCTGTTTAGCTTTTTTAGGGCCGTTTGCTTTTCTCTCACGCTCTTTGTGTACATCTTTTGTATTTACATTTACATACGCCCTTCTAAAGAGCGACTTACTGTTCTTTATTTATTTATACACCTGAGAAGTTGTGGGTTAAGGTCCCAGGACTGTCAGCTGGGTGGTGCAGAGACTTTAACTTGTGTCCTACTGATCAGAAGTCCAACATCGTAACCTCTGGTGGTCTGGTGGATTAGTGATCGATTGTAACTGCTTTTCTGATAAAGCTGTATTGGTCTTATTTTTGAGCTAATCTGCTGAAAGGTCAAGTGCAGAGTTTTTGTAACTGCACACTGCTGGTATTCGTACTTTAATGGTGTTTCCTGGTCAGGTTGAACATCACCACATGTTCTAGAGGAGCACTGGTGAACAGTAATGAAGTAAATGTAATCCGTTACTGTACTTAAGTAGCTTTTTTGTGTATCTGTTTTTTACGGAAGTGTTTCCATTTGGGAGATTTTTACTGAAACTTCTACATTTCAAATCAAATATTTGACTTTTTACTCGACTACATTTAGTGAAATCAGTCGTGTCTTTTTATTTACGAGGATTAAAACGTAACTGGTGAAACACGCAGCGAGTCACCAATCAGGATCGAGCGCACGCTCTGTTTTACACGTGTTCTGATCGGCGCTCGGTGCATCTACTGATCACCAACATACAGTTCAGCATCAGTTCAACATCAAGCAGAACATTTACAGGAGCACGTTTACAGCAGTCATATTTTACAGCGTGAACTTCAACTCTACTGCATGGTTTGTGTACTTCATCCGCCGGTGTGGAGACGAATCTACACTCAAGTGCCTGTTTTATAGTTACTACATTCTCTCTTTAGTTCTGTTTATTTTTCTCCTGATTTCTTTCTGTCCCGTTGACAGGACGCATGTTACTGAGCAGAAGACTGAAGATTAACAGTTTTGATGAAGGACAAAACCTTCTTTTTTTTAAATCATGTGGAATTTCTCGCTGTGCACGAACCAAAAACCAGCCGCGAGCGATCACTTAGACTACAGGATTATTATAAACGTGTTTCCATCATCTACAATTACGTCACATTTATAAAACAGAAATGAAACTCTGTGTGGGTGATTGTGAGCCATGAAGGAGGGAACTGGGAGGACTGGGAGTGATGGATTAATGGGTAAGACTTTGGACTTCGGCGCCTGATTGAGGTGGTATGAATGAGAGAAATGTAGCACAACCCTAGCAGTGTTGGTGATGTTGGGAAATTGAACTCATGATCTTCTGTGGATTCAACCCACTGAGCCACCAGGTGTATTTTTTCCTTCAGGCTGGTTAACGTTATCTAACGTGTTTATTATTAGAATAATATTCAGTTCACAACGACACCAGATTTGTCATTTGGTTGAATGAATCAATGGTTTCTCCAATAAGAACATCTCTGCAGGCCTCCTGACTCGTCATGGTTTTCTTCAACAACATGAGCCGTGCCCTCACTAATATTAGTGCACAATGAGCAGACTGTGTGTGTGTGTGTGTGTGTGTGTTTAGGCAATATTAGAATCCAGTCAACACAATAAAAACCTTGTTCTAAGCATCTCAGCATTAGAATCCTCCTGTTTTTATTTTTTATCAAATTTAGCTTCTGGAAAGTTTTTTGTTTGTTTGTTTGTTTGTTTG
Organism: Silurus aristotelis; assembly: GCF_946808225.1. Classification (NCBI taxonomy): domain Eukaryota; kingdom Metazoa; phylum Chordata; class Actinopteri; order Siluriformes; family Siluridae; genus Silurus; species Silurus aristotelis. The sequence continues at coordinate 921,102 of NC_139590.1, forward strand.
TTTGTTTGTTTGTTTGTTTGTGTTTTTGTTGTTGTTGTTGTTGTTATACTGATTTGCGGTTTGGCTAAAGCATGATGCCCCCCTCCTTTTTTTTTTGTTTAATTACATTTTGACTTTCTGTTTAATCGAATGTTTATTTCAGATGATTTATTTTCATCCAGTCTGTTGCTCGAGTTCAATGTGTCCATTCAGCAGCCTGCATTAAATACACAAAGGAATCCGTGGTGTTGGAGATGATGAGATGTTCAGGCGTATGGATGCTGCCAGCTTGAATCGTTACAGGGAGGATTCCATGATTACGCCGTCATTTGGTACATGTAATGCTTAAATTGCATGGGGTGCAGTAACAGGGTTGGAGCTCTATACTGCTATCTTCCACATATTCCAACTCATGGAAAGCAGATCTTCATGGAGCTGGCTTTGTGCTCAGGAGCATCTTCATGCTGAAACAGATTTGGGTCTCCAAGTTCAAGCAAATGTAAAATTTGTTGTTGTATTCAGTCTGTATCACTTTATCGATGCACATGAAGTGAAAGTGGAGTGATCATGAAAAGTGTGGCTGTTTTTCACACTGTTGTGTGTTTGGTGTAATGTGTGTGGGTGTGAGTGCGTGAGCATGATGTGTGATTGTGTTGCTTTGCACGTTACTGCCCTCAACTCATGAAAGTCCTCCCATCATCCTCTGCTGGAGACTGAACAGATGTGGAGGTTTGAGGGGTTTCAGTGTGTAACTACAGCTGTTCGTCTAGACGTCTTGCTCTGTTTTTTTAAAGGCAGTAGCACCGACTTATTGTGTGTGTGTGTGTGTGTGTGTCTGTGTGTGTGTGTATGCATTTACTCACACATCAAAACACATACAAAATATATATTTTTTATTTTTTTATTTTTTAATTTTCTTTTATGTTATTTTTTAAACACACCTTTACTCAGGATGATCACTCCTCTATACAGTATACAACACACACACACACACACACGCACACACACACACACACACACACACACACACACACACACACACACACACACACACACACACACACACACACACCTCTGAGTCTTATACACATCCACTCTCATCAGTTGCTGCAGTTATATCATTTTATATTTCCAAACAAATGTCTGTTGCTTCTAAATTGAAGTTAATTTGAGCCAGATCTTAAGGGGGCGGAGCCAAGCTCTGGTATTGTCAGTTATGAAAAACGTAAATGTTTAAATGTTTTCATTTTTTTAAATAATTTTAATTCTCTACCCATTAATGCTTACATTGAATATAATACATGTCCTGAAATTGTTAAAAACCATGCAGCCTGAACAAGTCTGAGCTTAAATACACACCGTTCACCTTCAACTCTTAAATTCTGTAGCTGCTTCGAGACCATGTCTAAAAACTTGACTTGACCCTCCCTTTGACACTGAAGACTCCTTCCCTGAATGTTGAAAGCTTGTGAGCAGTGACTACATCTAATTAATTCAGTGGATCGCCAGTTTTACGCGTCCCTGTGAACGAGCCGTTACTACGGTAACTATATTTACATGTAGTCCTGAGACACGGCCTGTTCTACCCAGGAATCCTAAAAAATGGTGATTTAGTATGGGCTGTTTTTCTTTCTGTTAATTAGCAAAACAGGGTAAAGTACACTGCAGTAATGTATATAACAGTGTACAAGTAGCAGTGGGTGTGTGGACGAGAGCCAGTTTGCGAGTGGAGGGCGGAGCTTGATGTGCTCTCTTTTATTAATAAAAAGGAAAAAGTCAAAGAACTTAAATTAGGCTTTGAAACACAGAGACAACTGAACAATAGCAATAGTGAGGCATCGTCCCAACGTATCGCACTAATACTAAAATGCAGCATGAAAATTACAGTAGTTTTACAATTTTGTCGCATTGCTATCGTCATTGTAAGATCAAACAATCGCAAGTTGAAATATCGGAACACTGGCACTTGACCTGTATACGTTAATATAAACCCGCACTATCGTCAACGGTGCTGTTAGAGACAACAGTTAATAGTGTTATTGTTTTCTGTCGATCGACGAAAAACTTGTGTGCTGCACAGACACTAAAAACATTCCTGATCCTGATGGAAACCACGACGCAATACACCAACAACTCGCCGCAGCTCACGTCAGTCATTTAATCCTGATTCTAAATAAAGAGAATAAACTGTGTGTATGTTTTGCTCGACTTCCAGCAGGCTGTAAATCACGCTAACGCCCCGAGCGTCCACCGTGTCCCTGCGTCTCCAGCTTTCCTGCGTTCTCGTCTCCTCTTTTGCCCCTCGTTCACTCGTTCAGCACAGATGCGTCTCACGCGTTCAGCCGCAGTGTTTAGTTTTAGACGTAACGCTTTGAGAAAATTTTCCACTCCTGCGTTTACTCGCTCTCCGATGCCGGTCGTGCGTCGGTGCCGTTTATGCGACGACATCACGTCGGGCCGTGTTCGTTTTTCACCTGCAGCTGTGGAGGAAGTAAAACAAAAAGCTGGCGTGCGAGGAATATTTTCCTTGCGGACGCAGCGGGAAGATGTTGTAGGTCTGTTATTGACTGTCCGACTGAGAATTTTGGGAAAGTGGACGTCTCACTGGGGTGGTTCAGAGAAACGTCTCGGGAAGGTGCAGGAGCGAGAGGGAGATATTTACAATATATGGCCAAAACGTTGCTTCTGATTGTGAACATCCCATTCCACATTTAGCCTGCTGTTATAATAAGCTCCAGGCTTCTGGGAAGATGTTCCACTACATTTTGGGGAGATTCATTCATCCACAAGGGTGTTAGTAATGCCAGGTACTGATAAAGCCGAGGAGGACTGGTGCAGTCAGCATTCACATTCATCCTCAATGGTGTTGGAACTGTATAGCAGGAGATCTTCCACAACTTTCAACCCATGTAAAGCAGATCTTCATGAAGCATGCTTTGTGCACCTGCTGGAACAGGTTTGGGTCTCCTAGTTCAAGTAAAGGGAACATTTCATGGCACATTCTTTAGACATTTGTGTGTCTCCATGTTTGTGCTAACGGCTAACAGGAAGTCCATAATGAGTAACTGAGAGTAATGGTGGTGAGATATGAGGATGGACTCTTGTGAGGAATCAGGAACTCAAAAAGAGCAGGAACTCATCTACACTGGATGAAGCTATTCTTTGTCCTCAGTCTATACCGATGTGCTTTCATTATCTGTGAAGTCCATGTTGTTGATTTTGTTTATCGGAGCGTAGAAACGTTTGTAGCAGGTGTAGTCGTCATGATGGTCATCAAGTGTTTAACCTCCACAATAATGTCCTGTGTTTTCAGGAGGTCCGTCCTCAGCTCTGCGGTTTGTGTTACAGTTAAAGTCTGATTTGTGTTTCTCTGTGGTCTGTATCACGTTACTGATGAGTGTGACTGTTTTTCACATCGTTGTGTGTTTCGTGTGATGTTTACTGTGTGTGACTGCGATAGCGGCATGTGTGACCTCGTTGTTATGTATGTTATCCTCTGCCCAGCGTGAAAGTCCTCCCATGATCCTGTGCTGCCAATCAAACAGATCGAAGGGTCTCAGTGTGTAATTACAGCTGAAAGAGTTGCTAAGCGCTGACTCTGGATCAGTGTTGCTATAGAAACGATAACTTGAGATGGTTAATATGAAGTTTATTTCATGTCATGTTTATTTCTATTGCACTTTTTACAATGGACATCGTCTCAAAGCAGGTTTACAGAATTTAACATTGAAGGTGAACGATGTGTGTTTATCTCTGATGAGCACTATGGAGACTGTGGTAAAGGAAAAACTCCCTTAGATGTTATGAGGAAGGAACCTTGAGAGGAACCAGACTCAAAAGGGAAACCATCCTCATTTGAGTGATCTCAAGAGTGTGTGTGTGTGTGTGTGTGTGTGTGTGTGTGTGTGTGTGTGTGTGCGTGTGTTAGAGCAAATGATTGTTTTCCAGCAGGAAGTCTGAGAGGAACAGAGCACTACTGTGTGACCCACACAGAACACTGACTCAACCGCTAAGTAAACATCTCCTGAAGGGTGAACGCCAGCAGCAGGTTGCGAGGTTTACCCTGAGGACCTGAGTAGACGAGTCGAGTCCAGACTTGAAACCATGCACATCTGTACAGAGGAGGACCGGGAACTTCCTGTTCCTCCTGTCTCTGTGCTTTGTTGCTTTGTTGGTTTGAGACAGTGTGTGTGTGTGTACTCGTTTTTTTGCTCATAGACAGCTGGGCAAATCTTTACCATGGAACAATCCACCACCAATATTGTCCCTGTCTGAGTGTTGGCAGGGATGCAGTGGGCAGACGCAGTGGGCAGACGCAGGGGCAGGAGCAGACGCAGGAGCAGACGCAGGAGCAGACGCAGGGGCAGACGCAGGAGCAGATGCAGGAGCAGATGCAGGGGCAGGAGCAGACGCAGGGGCAGACGCAGGGGCAGGGGCAGGGGCAGGGGCAGGGGCAGGGGCAGGGGCAGACGCAGTATATTTATTATAGTAATACAGATTTAATCCAAATGATGTCATCTGTTATAACTTCTATGGCCAAGGAACTGTTTGTAGATCTACACAATACCTGACATAAGCAAACATACCTGTATCAATCCTATTCCAACTGACCTGTTATAACACTTTGTCCAACGCATGTAATAGTGTTTTTTAGAGCTACACAAAACCTGACAAACACTTACAGACTTATTCCAAATGATGTAATCTATTAAAATAATCACTATGGCCAAGGAACTGTTTCTAGAGCTACACAAAACCTGACATAAGCAAACAAACATGTATCGAACCTATTCCAACTGACATCACCTGTTATGAATACTGCTTTGTCCAGTGTATGTAATGTAGTGTTTAGAGCTACCCGAATCCATACAGAAAAAAAGCCCACGTTAACATATATCAAGCGTATTCCAAATGGCATAAGCGCTTATAAACACTGCTATAGCCTATGTAGTGTTTTTTTTAACACAAGCTCCAAACACAAACAATTACAATCTTACGCCAAGTGACATTAGCTGTCATGACAACTGCAATCTTTATTTTAATGTTAATGTAGTGTTTATAAAGCTACACATATACCGGACCTGTTTTAGTGTCACGCACGTAACTGAACTTCACATCATATTAATATCAGGGCTGCCAATCGATTAAAATATTGAATCGCGATTAATCACAACCTAATTGCTCATTTCTTCTGTTCTAAATGTACCTTGAATGAATACTTTTCTAGTGTTTAAGACTCTAATCAACATGAACATGTATAAATATTGATGCTTTATGCAAATGTATGTTTATTATTAGTGAAACCGAACTCAACATAGAGCATGAAGACTAAATATTCTTGTAATTGTTTTAAAGTAATGATGATGTTTTAAATGACGTAAATCCTCGGGACACCAGACGGAACCTTTGCTATGTTTCCACACGGACAGTTAATGAGGTGATACCGGAGAAACTGCACCTCTTCTGACTTTTATACAAATGACAGATTTAGAGATTCTTTGTTTTTAATGTGTATTTGTTTATTAAAAGTGGACATTTTGAAAGATTAAAGATTTATGATCAAACTCTTGATGTCACCCAAATGAGGATGGGTTCCCCTTTTGAGTCTGGTTCCTCTCAAGGTTTCTTCCTCATTACATCTAAGGGAGTTTTTCCTTGCCACAGTTGCCACGGCTGCTCATCAGGGATAAACACACACCTTCACCTTCACTGTTGATTTGTGTAAAGCTGCTTTGAGACAATGTCTGTTGTGAAAAGCGCTATACAAATAAACTTGACTTGACTTGACATTTTGAGTTTTCTATTCAGATATTTATTCTGCCTGTGAGGCAAATATTCACTGAGATTCAACTTGTTTTATTGATGTGTCTGTGAAGAGAGATGACAGAGATGGCAGAGAGCGCCCCCTGTCTGTTTTCTTTATATTACAAAAGCACAGCATTTTGTTGTTTTTATGAGTGTGTACAAATAAAAGTAGACATTTTACAGATTTGAATGATTATTGCTCTTATGAGGGAAGAAATAGCACAAAGCGCGAGGGTTAATGGTCTGCATCATGGCAGATTTTGGTGCTTGAATTGATATTTGACGCCTCAGTAAAACAAATGTTTAGTGATTAAAAACATTTTTTTAGTGGAGTTTATTTATTTATTTTTTATATTTAAGTAAAGAAAGGACGTCGTGAATAAACGTGTGGTGCTGAAGGTTTTCATTTCGCCTCTTTGATATTTATTTGTTTATATCTTTATTAAAAATGTTCAAACAGAAATGCTCTCCATTAAACACGTTAATAAAATTAGTGCTGCTAAAATTAATTTGCATTAACACATTATTAATTAATATTAAAATTATGATGATGATGATCAGGAATGTCTCTGTTCTCAGTCATGTTCTCATCACTGACTCCCTCTGTCTCATCCACATTAACCCCAGACTTCTTACTGCCTCCTGCCTGCTCACTGTGAGCATCAGAAACTAGTCCACGTCTGTGGTGTGAGAGAGACAGGAAATGATCCCCCAGTGGATTGAAAAAAAGCTTCTCAATGACAAGAAATAGATTGATGGGCTGAAAACGGCGCAGTGAGAAGAAAAAACATTGATCATTTCACCAAATAGATTAAAAGTCTTAGTCTGCCTGAGTCATCGTCACCGTCACATCGTTCTGTTATAACCAGCGCACGGTTGTGCAGATTTTCTGTTCATTTCACACTATTGTACAGTATCTCAGCACAGGAAATGGTTTCGTATTAAAGC
>NC_139590.1:932833-952833 GCF_946808225.1 Silurus aristotelis
AGCCCTTTCCAGCCTTGTGGCAACTGTTAACTTTTAATTTAAACGTGAAAGAATGTGTGTTTACAGCTGCTATAAAGTAAGTGAGAACAAGGACTAACTCGTTTTATGTCCATTACATGTAAATAATAATGGATAGGAAATGTGATGTGTTGTATAAATATAACCTGAATAATGGGAGAATAATAAGAGAATAAGGGAGAATAGTAAGAGAATAATGGGAGAATAATCGGGGAACAATGGGAGAATAATTGGAGAATAATGGGAGAATAATTGGAGAATAATGGGAGAATAGTAAAAGAATAATGGGAGAATAATCGGGGAACAATTGGAGCATAATGACCACTGTGGTGGAAAAGGAATAAAATGCTGTTATAGGACAATAATCAACATCGGAATCTTATGATGTGACATGAAGCATCCTTCCAAATCAGTGTAGATTTCCAGGGCAAAATGCATTCCGAACACAGTGCACATCGACCTTAGGCGACCTTCTGGTCTATGGTGGAAGATTTAAAGACCTTGAGAATTAAAATGAAAACAAAAAGTTTTAGTGATCTGGTTGTTCTTCATACTTGAGTGATGATTTGATGGTGTGTGTGCAGGTGCTGTTGTAGGACTGGATGCTTGGTCTGACCTGATGGAGAAGGAGGAGGAGAAAAGGAGAGAAGGATGATGAAGAGGAGAGGAAGAGGAGGATGAGGTGGTCAGGTTGCTTGGTATCCAATGGCGTTGGAGAAGGCAGGGCTTTGATGGAGGGATGGAACAGGAGCCTCTGGTATATTTAAAGGGCACACCGACCCCAAGGCTTACCATTAGTGCAGTTCCTCAAGTTAGTTGGAACACCCGTCTGTCTGTCTGTCTGTCTGTCTGTCTGTCCGTCTGTCTTCCAATCTGTCTGACATTTTGGCTGCCATGTTGGCTCAAGTCCTCCTGAAGACGTCACTGCTGCTGTGGCTGGTGCAGCTCACCTTACAAGGAGGTAGGATGCGGTGTGTTTGTGTGTTTGTGTGTGTGTGTTTGTAAATCAAACAATTGAGATTTAATGTGCAGAGAAAATGCATTTTACTTAAGAACCCAATATTTATTTTAAGCGTTAAAATACTTAAATATATATTTATGTATATAAAAATAAAAATAAATTGATATAAAAATAAGAATAAATTGAATATAAAATGATATAAGAAATCTAATCTCTCTAAGATCAAATAAACTGCATAGAAGTTTTACTTTCATAGGAAGTAAAAATAATAAGAAATAATTAGAAATAATAAGGTTGTAGTGCACATTTAAATAGAGGGAAGGAAACATTTCCACTCTGAGTGAAGAAGAAAGTGTGAGGAGAAAACTGTGAGCCTTGTAGAAGAACATTTGTACTTTTCTATAAACATTTACTGTTGAAAACTTCAGCACTTTTTATAACTTTTTATCAATCCATCCATCTAAAGAACCCTTGAGGAACCCGGTGCTGGGATCAGATAGCGTGAAGTTTTTGCTTTTGCTCTTTGTGTTTAATTGTGCAATTATTTAAAGGTGCAGAAAAAAATTTACCCTAAAAGCTTCAGTTGTACTTTAGTTGTGCCTGAGGTTGTGTGCAGAACCATAGAAGAGCCCTGAAGGAACCCAGGTTACATGTCTAGAACTGCTTCTGCCTGGAGTTTAACCCTCTGTTGGGGGGAATAAACAGTTCTTCAGAGGTTCCTTATGGGTTCTTTCTGAGGAGCTTCTATGGAGGGAAATACACTGTTGTAAGGGTTCTGCACACAGTTCTTCACAGGGTTTCCTATAATCAAAGAACTTGTAAGTAGAAATGTTATTATATTAATATGAAGTGTTTTATAGAATGGATTTTATGCAATAATTTATGAATCAAGTGGAAACAGGACACAATAATTAATGATTTATTCTGTGACAAAAAACAAGAGATTTTTGTAGATCAGAATTCTTGGTTTTTGGTTATTAGTTTTGTGTAACATCTCACTGTAAGATAGATGTGCTGTCATTCAGCCACAAGGGTGTTAGCAAAGACTACGTCAGGTAGTGATGTAGGTGAGAAGGTGAGGAGGTTCCTGGGGTGCAGTCAGCATTCACATTCATTGCAAAGGTGTTCAATAGGGTTGAAGTTCTACAGCAGGAGATCTTTCACTCCAACCCATGTAAAGCAGATGTTCATGGATGTTCTGGCTTTGTGCACAGGGGCATTGTCATGCTAGAACAGGTTTGGGTCTCCTAGTTTAAAGGACAAATTTCATCCTATAGCATCCAAAGACGTCCAATACAATAGTGTGCCTCTGCCTTGGTGCTAACAGTTTGGAGAAGAACCAAATATGTGTAGAATAGTCAGGTGAAAGATTTTTCTGTCAATCAATAGTATAATTCTCATTAGAATAGTAGGCCACGCCCCTCTGTTTAGGTCTTTATTGTGCTTTTTTGTTGTTTTTATTATATTTTTTATTAAAATGTTAATTATGTATGTATTCATGATGATTCATTAATAATTAAAATTCTGTCTCAGATTCTCAAAAGAAAAAAAAAAGCTGATTATTTATAAATACATCTGAGCGACTCGGGCGCTTTCCAACTTACACAACCGCTCCGTCATAAACCCCCACCTCGTTACGTCTTTCATGTCCTGCTGTGATGCGGTCAGAAAGTGACGATCAGCCGTGAGAGTCGACTCTCACCACACACACAGTTCCTCCGTTTGTCTGAACGTCTGTGCACATCAAAGGCGGCCTGTGTCCCGGCGTGTGCCGACTCGGCTCCAGGCTCGGGCTTGTCAAAGAGGAACATGCGACATGAACATCACACACTTGTGCACTGTTTTTATTTGTGTGTTGCTTAGTAGCTAAGGAGTGTGTATGAGTGTGTAGGCATCCTAGTCTACAGCCAGGTCTGATTTCCTACTGTCTCACATCTCCATCCCTCATACAAATTCCCTCAATAATGCACTTACTCTTACACTTGTTTAACCAGTTACCTAGTAAACTATTATCTAATGAAAGTGTTTTAAACAGGAGTTGTTCGTCAAGCTGCAGTGGTGGGGAGACTGAGCCCGGGACGAGGTAAGACGTTACTAAAACCAGAGTCTCTACTGAGAAGCCTTCACTGATCAGATCAGATATCTCAATGATTATAAATTATATCATGATTTAGCTCAGGAGCCGCCTCCGTAACAATCTGAGGAGTTATGTATATTAGTAATTTTGGTTATATTTGTAAGATTTGTAAAATTTTTAATTATTTCAGCAGTTATCTCAGAAATGTATATTATTAATGATCTCAGCACTTTCACTTAATATATACCTTAATATGTATATTTATTTTTATTTTGTTGTTTTTATTTAAACTTTCATTGTTACTTTGATCTTTAACTGTAAGCAACTGCAACCAATAAAGGATTCCGATTTGGATCTCAGAAATGTATATCAGTAATTATCTATTGTATTCAATTCATTTTTATTTTTGACAATCGATTTGGTCCCAAAGTAGCTTTACAGAAATAGATTAGCTCATAAACAATCTCAGATTATATCAGAAATTGAGCTCAGAAATCAAGAATTATCTAAAATTTATATCAATTATTATTATTATTATTATTATTATTATTATTATTATTATTATTATTATTATTATTAGATATTGGTGGATACTTGGATAAAAATGTGGATTCAGAAGCTCAGATAACCACCAGAATAACTGCTGGAACTACTGGAACAGTAATTGCCAGTGACTATGACCAGTATATTTTTTCCCCTCTTGTTTGACACATTGTATATTTCTTGACTTTAATCTTGACCTGTGTGTAACTGCTCAGGTCCTGGTCTTGGTGGTGCTGGTCTCGGTGGTGCTGGTTATGCTGGTACTGGTCTCGGTGCTGCAGGTCTCGGCGGTGCAGGTCTCGGCGGTGCAGGTCTCGGCGGTGCTGGTCTCGGCGGTGCTGGTTTTGCTGGTGCTGGTCTCGGTGGTGCTGGCCGTGGTGCTGGCCTTGGTGCCTCTGTTGGAAAGCCTGGAGGTGTGTGTTTGTGTGTGGGTGATCATACTCTCGGTGTCAAATACATTACATAAACAATCTCTCTTCATTATTTCGTGTGTCCTCTCTAGGAGCTGGAGTTCTGGGAAGCCGTAGCTATGCTGGAGGAAAGCCTGGAAAAGCCACAGGTACGGGTTCCGAGTCTTTTAAATCCCCTGACTGGTCATCCTGTACCCGTTTATTTCTCCATGTAATCTTCTCCATGTTCTTTCTTTTATACAGCCGGAAGTAATGTTGGAGGTAAGAGGAGGTAACATGGTTGAACCTGATGGTGGTGTTGGTGAAGATTCATGTATAGCATGTTTTTAAGGAAAGATGTGTTTGTGTTGTTTGGTCTCAGGTTTAGGAATCATGCTCAGAGGAGGATACGGAGCAGCTCTGGGAGGATACGGTAGTACAAATAAACACTTTAGGCTTGCTAGCATTAAGTATGGTGTGTTTCCTGTGTGTGTGTGTGTGTGTGTGTGTGTGTGTCCTGATGCATAAAATTTTGTTGGTCTGTTTTTTTGTAGGTACCGGTCTTGGAGTGGGTCTGGGAGCCGGGAATGGCCTGGGAGCACGAGGTCAGAAAAAAACGTCTTTTTTTTTTTTTTTGTCCATTTGAACCCATTGCAAGTTTCCCCCAGTAGCTACTGATACTGCAGCTATTAAAGCCATTAATTTAGCACTGAATCCAGTAGTTATCTGTTATTAACTATATTATTAACTATAATATGTAGATTTCAGTTCTCTCCATGCATTTGCTTTAATACAGCTATTATCTTAATAATTATTCCTGTAGGTCTCTAATTCAGAAGTCATTTAAAGATAATTACAAGTACTGTATGACCTTAGTTTTCTCTCGGTTACCAGGTGATTACCTCATAAATGATCTCAGTTATTTCTCTCACCATGTATCTCAGGAGTTATCTCAGCAGGGGTTTAACTTTGTAGCTTTCTCAGAAATTATCTCCATAATTTATTCTTAGATGTACTTTCAGGCAACATTTACAAAATTTGATTGTGTGATTATTTTTCCAGGATACACTAACGGCTACAGATTTCAACCAGGTGAGGCTCATCTCTTATACACAAGTTTCCTAATTATTCTTTTGTTTACCTTAAAGTACATTTTTGTAGTTGAAATGAGTTGTAATTGGTTAAAGTTAGTTCTAGGTAGTTTGTTGTACGTAGTCATAGTTTGTTGTAGTTTATTGTGAATGTAGTTGTAGCTAGTTTGTGGTTGTAGTCAGTTGTAGGTACTTGTGAATTAGCTGTGGTTGCAGTTAATTAAATGTGCTTGTAGTTAATTGTAGATGTAGTTGGCTGTAGTTAGTTGTAGGTGGTTTGTTGTGGTTGTAGTGAGTTGTGGGTAGCGTGTTATAGTTGTTGTTAATTGTGTGTAGTTAATTGGTTGTAGTTGTAGGTTGTTTTGTGATAGTTTGTTGCGGATGTTGTTTGTTATGTTTGTAGTTAGTTGTAGGCAGACTGTGGTTGTATTTAGTTGTAGTTGGTTTTTTGTAGTTGTAGTTATTTGTGATAAAGTTGTAATGCAACACTTATTTATTTTCTTCACACTCATCATGAAATCATGATTTGTTTTTGTTTGTGTTTATGAAGGTTATGGTGCTGGTGGTTATCCCGGTGCTGTACGTGGTGAGTTAATATCTTCTATATTGTTACTCAGAGTGTCTACACACGTGTGTGTGTGTGTGTGTGTGTGTGTGTGTGTGTGTGTGTGTGTGTGTGTGTGTGTGTGCTCATCTAAAATCTACCATTGGTGGACAGCGAGCTCACGGGGCAGTTACATGTATGGTGATCAAAACTGTGCAGAAATCTGGACTTTGTAGCTAACAGTACCTGTGTGTGCCACCGGTAGGCGCTGCAGGAGGAGGCACACCTACAGGAAGGGGCACTAAAGCCTCCAAACCGGGTGGGCATCAGTCTGTGTCTGTAATGTTTGTGTATAAACCACACCTCGCTTTTACTGCATGCAGCACCGCTGATCACAAATCGCATCACCGAGGCATAAAATGAAGCAGGGACTTGCTTTAGTCTGCAGGTGTGTGTGTGTGTGGGTGTGTGTGTGTGTGTGTGTGTGTGTGTGTGTGTGTGTGTGTGTGTGTGTGTGTGTGTGTGTGACCATGTTTGCATCTGTTTTGTTCAACCACCGAGCTTTGATCTTCCTCTGAACCACCAGGCACTGGCATCTCCAACATTGTAATTGATAGATAAATAAATGAATGAGCACTGCTGTGTTTTTCCTGCGAGCTTCAGACGCTTCCTCGGTTCTTGCATCAGGTCACGCTTTTGGTTCATTGGAGAACGTTGGAGAGTGCAGTTTGTCGTCACCACTGAAGCAACATCACTTCACCATTTATTCCAAGCAGCAATGCTTATTGTTTTTTCCCCCCACAGAAGCGCATGGCAGCAGCATCTATCACAAAAGCATGACAATGAGATGCCTGTAATGTGTGTGTGTGTGTGTGTATGTGTGTATATGTGTGTGTGTGTATGTGTGTTTGTGTATATGTGTGTATATATATATATATATATATCTGGTGTTTGTTATATTCAGGATATGGGGCAGGACAGGTCTTACCTGCTGGAGCAGCGTATACCGGCAACGGTAAATCTGAGTTCGCCGTTTGTTTGTTTGTTTGTTTGTTTGTTTGTTTGTTTGTTTCTTTCTTTCTTTCTTTCTTTCTTTCTTTCTTTCTTTCTTTCTTTCTTTCTTTCTTTCTTTCTTTCTTTCTTTCTTTCTTTATCTCTTTCTTTCTTTATCTCTTTATCTCTTTTTTCTGTTCTGTCTTGTGTCTGACTCACTCTCGTGTGGTCTTTCTGTGTTGATCACGTGTGATTGGATGCTTGTAGAAAGTCATGTTGTGGAAAACGATTTGTAGAACAGTTTCTCAGTGATGTTCCAGAGTTTTGGTGCATAAAATAAAAGTAAAGATGCACAGGTACACTTTATATATATATATATATATATTAGTGTTGTGGTTGTAGTTATAGGTAAAGTTGCTTATATATAGATATAGTTGTAGTTTATTGTAGATTTAGGTAGTTGCAGCTATGTGTAGTTGTAGCTAGTTGTACATGTAATTAGTTGTAGTTGTGGTTAATTATAAACACTGGTAGTTGTAGCTGGTTGTAGTTATTTGCAGTTATTTGTAGTCATAGTTGTATTTGAAATTGATTGTAGTTGTAGCTAGTTGTACTTGTAGTTACTTGTATTTGTACTTACTTTTTATTAGTTTCTTATCTGAAGATTAATGTCATTGCAGTTAGTTGCCGTTATAAATAGTTTTGTAGTTAGTTCTAGCTGAAGTTTAATGTAATTGCAGTAAGTTGTAGTTGTAGGTAGTTGTAGTTTTGTATTTAGTTGTAGTTTTGTATTTAGTTGTAGTTTTGTATTTAGTTGTAGTTTTGTGGTTAGTTGTAGTTTTGTATTTAGTTGTAGTTTTGTATTTAGTTGTAGTTGTTGGTAGTTGTAGTTTTGTATTTAGTTGTAGTTGTAGTTGTAGGTAGTTGTAGTTTTGTATTTAGTTGTAGTTTTGTATTTTGTTGTAGTTGTAGGTAGTTGTAGTTTTGTATTTAGTTGTAGTTTTGTATTTAGTTGTAGTTGTTGGTAGTTGTAGTTTTGTATTTAGTTGTAGTTGTAGTTGTAGGTAGTTGTAGTTTTGTATTTAGTTGTAGTTTTGTATTTTGTTGTAGTTGTAGGTAGTTGTAGTTTTGTATTTAGTTGTAGTTTTGTATTTAGTTGTAGTTGTAGTCCTGAGCAAAAGTCAAACTGTTCTCCAATCATTTGGCTGAAATGGTGTTGTGGTGTTTAGGTCTCGGAGCAGGATTGAGCAGGTCCAACGGACAGGTCGCAAAGCCATGTAAAGCTGGTAAACATCTCCCTTGTCCTTCACACAACCATAATCATGAGCTTTTTTAATGACACCAACAAGATTAAAACCTTTCACACTGTGGATGTATTCTCTCTCTCTGCCTGATGTTCTCCATGTTGAAGAGCTTAAGGTTTTGATAAAACTCCACAGTGCTGAAGCATTTTGATCATATTCTGAAATGTCAGTTCTTTAACATTAGCCAAGTTGAAACTTTGTAACTCTGGAACCATTACAACCTCAAAAATCTCTTTGTTGTTAGGTTTGTAACTAATCTGAGGAACCCATGCTTTCAATTTTGTTGGTTCGAGCAGCTTTACATTAAAGTGAAACTTGGAACGTTTTGTATACTGGTTTTAGAAAGAACAAGTTTCTTGAGAAACAAAAATGGTTCTGAGATATTCTGCATCTGGTGCTTTTGTGTTTATGTGCTTCTGTATGTCTGTAGTAGATTCCAATACAAAGTGTTTGTTTTTGGTCGGTGTGTGTGTGTGTGTGTGTGTGTGTGTGTGTGTGTGTGTGTGTGTGTGTGTGTGTTTGTGTGTGCGTGTGTGTGTGTAGGTAATGGGGGTGCAGGAGGATTGCCTATTGTACAGAAACCGAAAGGGAACGGTAAACGCTTCCATCTGTGTTTTCACTGATAAAGCTCAGAACTTTTATGTAATCGTAGAAATCATACATCTCCTGTTTTACATAACCGCAGCCTTAGAGGCAGAATAACGTAGTGTAGTGCGTCACATATAACAGTGTCTCGTGCAGGTCAGTTCTTCTGAGGTACAGTTCAGCTCTTCCGGGGTGGAGTTCTGCTCTTTTGAGGTAAAGGTCAGTTCTTCTGAGGTAAAGGTCAGTTCTTCTGAGGTACATGTTAGCTATTCTGGGGTACAGGTCAGTTCTTCCAAGGTACAGATCAGCTATTCTAAGGGTACAGGTCAGCTCTTCTGAGGTACACGTTAGCTCTTCTGAGGTACAGGTCAGTTCCTCTGAGGTACATGTCAGTTCCTCTGAGGTATAGGTCAGTTCCTCTGAGGTACAGGTCAATTCTTCTGAGGTACAGGTCAATTCTTCTGAGGTACAGGTTCATTATGTGATTATTGTAATTTTGTATTCATATGCCTTTTTACCAAATCTAAAGTTACTTTTAATTATAGTTGAGGTTAGT
Organism: Silurus aristotelis; assembly: GCF_946808225.1. Taxonomy (NCBI): domain Eukaryota; kingdom Metazoa; phylum Chordata; class Actinopteri; order Siluriformes; family Siluridae; genus Silurus; species Silurus aristotelis. The sequence goes on from NC_139590.1 coordinate 941,895, forward strand.
TGTATTTAGAAATAATTTTAGTTATGTTTAGTTATAGTTAGCGGTACTTGTAGTTTGTTGATGGTAGTATTAGGTAGTTTTAGTTAGCTATAGTCGAAGTTGTATTTTTGTATAGTTGGCCGTATTTGTCTATAGTAGCTGTTATTGTATAAGCTGTATATCGTTATATTGTAATGTTAGCTATAGTTAAAGTTATATATGTCGTAATTTTTGTCGTTCTGGTTAGTTATAGCTTAAGTTATATATTGTTGTAGTTAGCATTTGTTCTAGTTCTAGTTGCATTTAGGTATAGATGTGGGTAATTGTAGTATTAAGTTTTAGTTCGCTTTAGTCGAAGTTATATATTGCAGTATTTAGTTGTAGTTATTTTGAGTTGAGGTTAGATGTAATCATATATATTTGCAGTTATAGATTGTTGTAGTTTGTTGTAGTTAGTTATAAACGCTGCATATAAAGTTACCTTCATAAGTATTTGGACAGTGACACAGTGACACAGGTAATTCACTGCCATCATTCGCTATCTAAACAAACGCTTGGAACTCTAAGAGAATGGCTTTCGTTTGTACAGAAAAACAAGACTGCACACTTTATTCGGTATCTGTCCAAATAGTTTTTCTAGCGCTGCTTTTAAAATATAGTAAACAACAGGAAGCTCTCAGTTTGTCAGCCCTGAGCATAAGGTCACTAAGCACTACACATAATGACTGAACCTCCAGGCTGAATACACACTTTATGCTGTTTGTTATGACTTTACAGAGGTCCTGTGAATTCTTGCTGTTGTGGTCAATGTGTTAGTGATGTAAGTGATAATTGTTGTTGTGGTCTTCAGGAATTGGTCCGACTCCAGGAGTACCAAATGGACACGGTGCTCTGAGTAACGGTAATGCTCTGCTGTGTGTGTGTGTGTGTGTGTGTGTGTGTGTGTGTGTGTGTGTGTGTGTGTGTGTGTGTGTGTGTGTAAGATAATTATTAGTGTTTACCTGGCTGTGGGATTGAATTTTAGTACAGTTTGACTAGAGAAGAGAAATCAACAAAAATTCAATCATGAACTTCAAAAGTATAGAAAAGAAAGAAAGAGGAACATGAGCAAAGCTGAATCTGTTAGGAAGAGAAAGACAGAAATAAAGGCAAAGGAAGGCATAACGAGTAGAAAAATTAAGATTGAATAAGAGAATAAAAAAAGAGATTTTTAAGCTGAAAGAAAAATAACTTTCCCAAATAAATTATAATTATTTACAAACTGAGCTAAATATTTCTCAGTAGGTTACTATCCAGGAAATTACAATTCTTATATCCTGTAAAATATAAATATTCGCACAGTGGCTGTGAAAAGTGTGGAAAACCCAGTGTTTTATGGTGTTTTAGAGACATGTGCATCTTCCTTTGTTTTATTATACAACAAACTCAGTAATGTAAAGGTCTAAAGATTTATTATAAAACAAACAAATCTATAAACGTCCAGATGTTCCACTTTATTTCCCTTGTATAAAGAACAGCTTTACACACTGTCTGCATCAGGGCATTTTTGTTTCCAAACATTTAGCTGAAATACTTTGCTGTGTCTCTTGTAAAACCCTCCAAAGATGTTCTTCAATAGTTGGAGATTTCTTCCTTGTGATCCAGTTGATCCCAGAGCAGTTCAATAGAATTTAGGTGTGGTGACTGGGCAGGTCGTTCCTTAATAGATACATTTACATTTACATTTGTGGCATTTACAGATAAGAGCTTTGAAGTACACTTACCTTTTCCCCTGAGAGAAGGTGGTACCAGTGGAGCAGTGCTGGAGGATCTCAGACAGTGTGGTGCAGTGTGAGGAGTGATGAGGTCTCTGAGGTAAAAGGGTGGTGGTCCATTATTGGACTTGTAGGCAAACATCAGTGTTTTGAATCTGATATGTGCAGCTACTGGAAGCCAGTGAAGGAGCAGCAGTGGAGAGTTGTTGGAGAACTTGGGCAGATTGAACACAAGTAGTGCAGCTGCGCTTTGGATCATTTGCAGTGGACGAATAGCGAGTTTTAATTGATGAGCACTTATTGATGAAGATATGTCTTCCAAGCATTCCAAGATCCAAGCAGAAGCTGTCGTATCTGAGGGAGGGAAAGAAAAGATGAGTTGAGTGTCATCAGCATAGCATGTGAGGATATGACTTCATCAATAGAGGGTGAAAAGGAGAGGATCAAGTACCGAACCTTGTGGGACACCAGTAAAGAGTCTGCGTGGCACAGATCTGGACCCACTTGAAGACCTGGTATGAGCCATGGTGCAAACATCCATGCTGCTCCATGGATACCAAGGCTCCTGAGGGTAGACAAGAGAGAATTTTGGTTGACTGTGTCGAATGCTGCTGAAAGATTGAGGATGAGGACAGATGACAACTTGACTGATCAAGCAGCATGTAGTTTCTCAGAGACAGAGAAAAGGGGCCGCCCCGGTGGAATGTGCTGCTTTGGCGCTAGACTGGTTTGGGTCATGGAGGTTGTTCTGTGAGAGGTAGACAGACAGATGGTTAAAAAACAGTGCATTCCAGAGATTTAGAAAGAAAGGAGAGAAGTGATAACGGTCACTTATCACTTGTGATAACAATCCAGAAGACCGTCTGCTCTCTAAATAACACGTACACTCAGACGGCTCATCGTCTTCTTGTACAGTGAAGTCGTTTCCAATGAGCCACAATTCAGACGGAACTGCATGGTGTTGAAGTATGGAATGGGAGCCATGTTGGTTCAGGATTCCCTTCACTTTAAAAAGCTCCAAAACAACCCCAAACCATTAAAATCTTTACACAAGTTCTTCTGTTAGAGACAAAAATTTCACATTACCTGTGAAGAAATAAAGGGAACATGCATGTGTCTCAAAAACCATAAAGACTTGGTGTTTCCACACAAAAACATTGCACATGAACTGAGATACAGCTTGAAAAGAGAGAAAAGAATATACAGTATATAATATATATGCTAATAACAGAGAGTTAGATGTTGTTGTTGTTGTTGTTGTTGTTGTTGTTGTTGTTGTTGTTTTAAACACCTTGTGGTGGTGTGTGTTAGGGTTTCGTCCCGGAGCAGGAGCAGGACGTGATGGGAAAGGAATGAAAGGAAATGGTAAACCCCATGCCTCTGCTCTCCACACTGCTGTTTCCTGTTTTATTTATTCGGGTTTAGTTATTGTTGTGTACTCGCAGTGTGCGGTCCGACTGTGATTGTACTGATCTTCTTCATTAACTTGTGTGTATAATCTGGTGTGTAGGTTACGGCCCACAGGCAGTCTCTAATGGTGCGTCTTATGGACGTAGTGGAGTGTCTAATGGAGCTCTAAGTAACGGTAATGCAGCTTCTCGATCACAGCATCCTCACTGCGTTCTCCTTAACACAAGTAGGAGATTAGGACACAGCCTACAGAGTAATGGAGAGAAAGAGGAAGTGGAGAAAGAAAGAAAATGAGCGGAAAAAAGAGAAGCAAAAGAAAGAAAGAGGATAAACGAAAGATGAGAAGAGGAGTACAAGATAATAAAATGAGAGGTAGCGATAGAAGATTTTAGTTAGAAATGTGTGAGAGAATTGTGAGATAGAGGAGTGTAAGATAGAGTTGAGTGGGATAAAGGTAGAGGAGTGTGAGATAAAGGAGTGTGAGATAAAGATAGAGGAGCCTGAGATAAAGATAGAGGAGTGTGAGATAAAAGAGTGTGAGATAATAAGGTGTAAGATGAAGATAGAGGAGTGTAAGATAAATATAGGAGTGTGCGATAAAGATAGAGAAGTGTGAGATAAAAATAAAGGAGTGTGAGAAAGCTAGAGGAGTGTGAGATAAAAATAAAGGAGTGTGAGAAAGATAGAGGAGTGTGAGATAAAAATAAAGGAGTGTGAGAAAGATAGAGGAGTGTGAGATAAAAATAAAGGAGTGTGAGAAAGATAGAGGAGTGTGAGATAAAAATAAAGGAGTGTGAGAAAGATAGAGGAGTGTGAGATAAAGATAGAGGAGTGTGAGATAAAGATAGAGGAGTGTGAGATAAAGATAGAGAAGTGTGAGATAAAAATAAAGGAGTGTGAGAAAGATAGAGGAGTGTGAGATAAAGATAGAGGAGTGTGAGATAAAAATAAAGGAGTGTGAGAAAGATAGAGGAGTGTGAGATAAAGATAGAGGAGTGTGAGATAAAAATAAAGGAGTGTGAGAAAGATAGAGGAGTGTGAGATAAAGATAGAGGAGTGTGAGATAAAGATAGAGACGTGTGAGATAAAGATAGAGGAGTGTGAGATAAAGATAGAGAAGTGTGAGATAAAGATAGAGGAGTGTGAGATAAAGATAGAGGAGTGTGAGATAAAGATAGAGGAGTGTGAGATAAAGATGGAGGAGTGTGAGATAAAGATAGAGGAGTGTGAGATAAAGATGGAGGAGTGTGAGATAAAGATGGAGGAGTGTGAGATAAAGATAGAGGAGTGTGAGATAAAGATGGAGGAGTGTGAGATAAAGATAGAGGAGTGTGAGATAAAGATAGAGGAGTGTGAGATAAAGATAGAGAAGTGTGAGATAAAGATAGAGGAGTGTGAGATAAAGATAGAGAAGTGTGAGATAAAGATAGAGGAGTGTGAGATAAAGATAGAGGAGTGTGAGATAAAGATAGAGGAGTGTGAGATAAAGATAGAGGAGTGTGAGATAAAGATGGAGGAGTGTGAGATAAAGATAGAGAAGTGTGAGATAAAGTGCAAGTGTTTATGTATCAGTAAGGTATTGAACTGATTGTTCTCTGTATGGTGTAGGAGGAGCTGTATCCCGTGGAAACGGTGCCATAACGTCTAAAACTGGAGGTAAAACCTCCACAGTGCAGTGTATTGAGCTGTCGGGCCGAGCGCATGCCAACCAATGGTGGAGTTTTTAACGTCCTAAATCAAACACAGCAATCAGTAAACCACAACAACCTGATCTGTGTTAATAATGAATAATAATATAAAAACAATAATAGAGGATTTAGAGCTGGAAAAACCCACCGGCACCTACACCTTCAAATACACCTGTGCCTGCACCCTATACCAACACCGACACTCTTTAAATCTGCAAATACACCTGCTCCTGCACCGTCCCCTGCCCCTGCCCCTGCCCCTGCCCCTGCCCCTGCCCCTGCTACTACACCTGCACCTGCTTCTACACGTTCAACTACACCTGCACACATCTAAATACCAATACCCAAACCTACAACTATACCTACACCTGTAAATACACTTACACCCAAACCCACACCTGTAAATACACTTACACCCAAACCCACACCTGTAAATACACTTACACCCAAACCCACACCTGTAAATACACTTACACCCAAACCTACACCTGTTACACTTACACCCAAACCTACACCTGTAAATACACTTACACCCAAACCTACACCTGTTACACTTACACCCAAACCTACACCTGTAAATACACTTATACACAAACCCACACCTGTAAATACACTTACACCCAAACCCACACCTGTAAATACACTTACACCCAAACCCACACCTGTAAATACACTTACACCCAAACCTACACCTGTAAATACACTTACACCCAAACCCACACCTGTAAATACACTTACACCCAAACCTACACCTGTAAATACACTTACACCCAAACCTACACCTGTAAATACACTTAAACCCAAACCCACACGTGTAAATACACTTACACCCAAACCCACACCTGTAAATACACTTACACCCAAACCCACACCTGTAAATACACTTACACCCAAACCCACACCTGTAAATACACTTACACCCAAACCCACACCTGTGAATACACTTACACCCAAACCTACACCTGTTACACTAACACCCTAACCCACACCTGTAAATACACTTACACCCAAACCCACACCTGTGAATACACTTACACCCAAACCTACACCTGTTACACTAACACCCTAACCCACACCTGTAAATACACTTACACCCAGACCTACACCTGTAAATACACTTACACCCAGACCTACACCTGTAAATACACTTACACCCAAACCTACACCTGTAAATACACTTATACACAAACCTACACTTGTTACACTAACACCCAAACCTACACCTGTAAATACACTTACACCCAAACCTACAACTGTTACACCCAAACCTTCAACTGTATATACACTTACACACAAACCTACAACTGTATATACACTTACACACAAACCTACAGCTATTACAGTTACAGCCAAATCTACACCTGTAAATACACTTACACCCAAACCTACACCTGTTACACTTACACCCAAACCTACACCTGTAAATACACTTATACACAAACCCACACCTGTAAATACACTTACACCCAAACCTACACCTGTAAATACACTTACACCCAAACCTACAACTGTAAATACATTTACAGCCAAACCTACACCTGTTTTTCTCGACCCACTGCTTCTGCACAAATACATCTTTTTTTGCTTTTCATGTTGTGTATTGTGGTTACACATGTACACACAGCATGTCACACCAACGTTTTTCAATATATTTCTTTCCTTCTTTGCTCCACAGACTGTCGTTCTCACTGACGTGTAGCATGTTTGGGTGAAGTGTAGATCATTTGGCCCCACAGGATGGTCCGAGTCAGATAGTCTGATTGTTTATAATATGTAGATGGTTTAACAGTTCTGCAGACCTTCCTGTGGGAAAACATCATCTACACCTGACCATGCTGTTTTGCTCCACAGGCTCCTCGGCTGATCACAGCAACACACAAGGCTTCCGATTTCCATATTTCATTGGATAACCTCTGTTATTAACATGCTGTGTGTGTGTGTGTGTGTGTGTGTGTGTGTGTGTGTGTGTGTGTGTGACAGGATACGGTGTTGGCCCCGGAGTGTATCCTGGAGCAGGACTGACTAATGGCTATGGAGTGGGTATGTACCACTTCAACTGTTCATAAACACATTTAAAGACTTTTGTCACAGTAACGAAAGATTCCATGGAAGGAGGTCTTCAGGACAGAGGTGTTCACTCTTCTTTGCAGTTCCATGGATGAAATCTATGACATGTTGTTCTTTATTGAGTAATAAAACACTTTGGGACAGGATGCTATTGATGCTATATTTGTGTTGATTGATTGTTTAACCGCGTGACTTGTTGTGGTTTATTCCTCGTTATAGTTGTCCCATTTATACATTTGTATGTTTTGTACAAAAGCCAAGAAACAATTATTTTTGTGCAGCAATTAAGATAAGTTTTGATCTTTGTGCAGTCCATTCATTTTCATATAAATAGTTTGTACTTGTTTATTTGCTCTCACGTTGTTTTTCTCCCCACATTGTGGTCCAGGTCTCGGAGCAGGTTCATACCCGCAAGCTGGTCGAGGCGGCAAACAGACCGGTAAAGCAATTTCTTTTTCTTCTTCCTGTTTTCTTTTTCTTTCTTTTTATAATAATCCTCAAATATTCATATCCTCTCCATCCCTCACCTTTACACATTCGTCAAACACACTGTTTTGCATCTCGACATGTTCGTTGTCACTTTTTACAAATTTAAATTCCAAACTCTGAGTTCCGTCAGATATTTACGCTGCATCCCAAACCGCACCGCACCAGGCTAAATAGCGCACCACAGTATACAACCTAAGAGAGACACCATGAGGACATTCTGCGTAATGCTTCATAATGAATGTTTAGCAAGTAAAGATACAATAATACATCATTCTGAAATGTAGTTCTATAACGCATTATGACGCACATTTATTCTCAGAATGTATTCATTTTGTGTTAAACATTTATAACACTTAGTAGTGCATTATGCCATGACATTACAGACTAATACAATACATTTTTGTCTTCTAATTGTAATAACTGTTGTATGTCAGGTGACACTGTATAATTGTCATTTGGACAAACATTAAAGATATCGAATAGATGCTGATATGCCGATATATTAAAATAAGATCACTACCCCAAGATATAATACAATATAACATAATAATAATCATTTGTTTTCTCATAGTGTTAATAAGCATTATAAAGCACTATAGAAAGGTATCACAGATATAAAGTCATGTTTAAAAACACAGGTGTGAAAATATAAAGTAGTATTTCTCAAGACGTCTGTATAAATATCATAGAGCTTATAATAGGCATATGTATTATGACCTATGGCTACATTCATGACCTGCTATAACGCATTTATAAGCCTTTATTCACATTGTAATGATAGTTTATGGGGAAAGCTTTACACTTCGAAGAAATGTCGATACTCCATTTATATATTTATAATCAGAGCACATTAATAGCAATGTTTATAACACATTATATCGATATTAAGGAACCAGCTGCTTTAATTTTTTGGTTTCTTCTGTAATACTGTGTTATAATATGCCACAAGCAGTTAAGCAGATAATGAGTATTGTTTTGAAGTGTAAAGCATTTTCATAAGTGATTATATGAATGTTTATAAATGATATATGATGTGATATGACTATGACTATGCCCTTCATAGATAGGAGGGAGAGATAAAGTCGAAAGAAATGTGTATAAATGGTAATAGCTGCCATTTTCTACTTTTAAACAGGGCACAGACATTTACACTAGTTTTATTTCAGCATTATGCTGATTTGTGCTGAAAAATAAAGCTACTTTAAATATATTGTAAGATAGAAAACTTTAAAGTGTGATTTTAAAAGACGGCTTATTATCACATTTCCCTTCATGTCAGTTTGTATAAAGTCTGTGAAAGTATTTGAACATGTGGTCACGCTGGTCGTTAGCACTGCATGTACGTGTCAGCGTTTCCTGATAAATGCAACAGGATGTAATGAAGCGTGAAAAAGGGCATAGTTCTTCCTTTAAAAACCGCTAAATGGAAACTGGTGACTAATTTCTGCTTAAACGCTAACTTGGTAAAAAAAAAAAAAAAAAACACAAAAAAACCTGTGGTCTGAGGGAGAGATTGAAACATAGATATGTGGTTTTGCTCGGTTGGTTCACATGAAAAAAAAAATTGCTGAGTCAGCATGTTGAGGCTTATAAACAGGCTATAGACAAACGCCTGACCCCCATATATATGTCTAAGTAAGAGATAATAACCCCATCCATAATGCTGCACTTATGATGTCATCGCTCATAAAGCTTTCTAACATGCATTTCTACAACATCTGTGACAGTTTTTGCAGCATGTTATAATGCATTATAATATGCACATTTTTAAAAGGATCATGCCAGGCCTCTAGCCAACATCTCAATGTTTATAAACAGTTTATACACACTTTTGACACCTAACCCTTTAAGCGTTCATAATGGGTGAATAATCAGTCATAATGCGTTTAATATGCATTTCTACAATATCTGCTTTAGTGTATTTGCTGCATGTTACAATGCATGATGACATGCACATTATAAAACTTTTTAAGGGGTTATATGTTTATAATACAGTATAATTAAGGATTCAAAGAGTTGACTAACACGTTAAGGCGTATAAACATGTCATAAATGCTCTCTTAGCATATATAGTCTATGCCTATAAAGCCTGTACGAGTGCTCGTAAACAGTTACCGATTCTCGCATAACACTCCATTTATGAACATGCAACTTCATATTGTTCATAAAGCAGCTTTGTAAGTTATAATGCATCATAACATATACTGTCAAACTTCTCATAATGAAGATGTAAAACTCTTATGATGCATAATGGCGCATTGTAAAGGACCTGTGCTTTTCTGAGAACATCTTTTAAATTAGATTGAACTTGTAATATATTATAAAGCATGAAAAGCACTTTTTAGTTTAGGGTTTACATGAGCTTCCTTTCAAGCCTGCATTCATAAGATGTTATGCATTCAAAATACAAAATACCTTATAGTGCTTAATATAATTATCATAAGCAGTTATCCACGATTTCCTACTAGGAAGCAGCTTGAATCTCCTGAAAATACACCAGAATAAGAATAGGTCCCACATATACCGTTTCACACTATTTGCATCAAACCCTTATAAATACCCCTGTAAATAGGAACTAAGTGTACTAAAGTGTAATAATAACTCTAACTGGGCTACAACTCTATACACATAACTCGTTAATAAACACTAATACATGACTATATAGTTTAAAAAGACGATGCTCTTTAATATATACTCATAAGCACTCATATCTCATATGTATATGAGTTGTGTGTACACTATGACTACTTGATATGCAAATATCACTTTATAGCTTTATTAGATGACAAATCTTGATAATGTTTATAGGTACATGGTAGAGACTACAATGCAGACACTGTTATAACATCTGTACCTGCACATATAATGCATTACCAGTACCTTTGGTATCTCAAATGGTGTTCAACTTGCATTTTTAAACACAAAGTATTAAAAACCAAAAAAACCCAGCGTTCAAGCGATGTGTGGTTAGTTTCAAATATTATACATTACGAAGCCTTATAACAACTCTTCAATGGCTTTATGTCAGAAAATCTCATTAAATTATATATCTAGGTTATAGACATGTCCAAAATTAATCATTTTATACAAAAATAAAAAAGGCATTTTAATTTTTACTGGATGTTACCCTGCTATGAACAGGTTATAATGTGTTATATGACCTGCCACTACAATGTCATATACATGGGCTTTAAAAGGCATCAGTTTATGTAAGTATAACTGAACAGTGAATCACCCTTATGCTGAAGTACTGTGTGTGCTATATGATGTGAAATGTTATGAATGCACTTATAATGCATTATAAGTTCCAGGTTGTGCCATATGGATTATATTCAGTGCTATACAGTTATAGAAGAGATTTGTATATAATCAGCTTTTACAGCTTGGTGTACGTTTGCAGTCTACGTGCCTTTCTTATCTGCATCTGCATTATGAATGGTAATGTAACTAAGCTACGCCCACTTTCCTACCACCCCTCCCCCCTTCCCACCCCAGGCTTCGGCAGTGTATATGGCATTAATGGATATGGCGATGGCTATGGAGCTGGTGAGT
>NC_139590.1:957833-1030596 GCF_946808225.1 Silurus aristotelis
TGTGTGTGTGTGTGTGTGTGTGTGTGTGTGTGTCTGTGTGTGTGTGTGTGTGTGTGTGTGTGTGTGTGTCTGTGTCTGTGTGTCTGTGTCTGTGTGTTTAAATCTCTCAGACCTCATCCGTTCACAGGAAGCCACAAAACTTCCTGTCTCTTTAAGCTCTCTTCTTTACATCATTCTTCTTTATTAAACAAAACAAAAGTAGAAATAAGATACAGAATAAAGCTCATCCTCTGTTACAACTTCGTCTCATATTCACTCGTAATTTGGAATAAGAAACAAATCTGGGTCGGGAATATACTGGGACTAGATATTATTAATTATTGTTATTAATATAAGAAGGAAAGCGAGGAGTCTTTTCATTAAACTTCCCAAACAACGTACCATTATAATGGAACAGCCTCCAATCTGACTCCATTATAATCACCATAATTAGGGTCTGAAGTCTGTTCATTTAGATGGAATAAGTCCTCTGTATGAGACTTCTTATTGTGGTCGTTAATTCACTCATTTGAGGGCTCTTTGATCAATAATTTCAGATATGATTTGAGATAAATCGTGAATGGAATGATAACACACACACACACACACACACACACACACACACACACACACACACACACACACACACACACACACAGACACACACACACACACACACACACACACACACACACACACACACACACACACACACACACACCATATGGAGAGAGGAATAAATGATGAAGAAACTCCAGACTGGAACTCACCACAACACACGTGACCTCATTTACACATTTTATTGAAGTAGTAGAAAAGAAGGTTTTGTGTTCATGATGATTGTAATAGAAATCAATCAGTGTTTGAGTCATTAATATCATTCTATTAATAGATCAGTGAGCTGAGAGTCACATTCGAGTCTTTTCACATAAACTGAGGTGATTAAGTGAAGAATCTTGTGATAAAAATGATCATAGGAACATTATAGTTATAATAAATCTCAGGGACTTCCATAAAGCACACCTCACATGGGAACTTCCAAAATTCAAACAGCATTAACATTAACATTACCTGTTGTACAGAGACAAAAACATTCTGGACCACTGCTACACCACAATGAAGGATTCATATCGCTCCATCCGCAGAGCTGCTCTACCACTCAGACCACTGCTTCATCTTCTCACTACAAACAGGCAACAACTTCCATCTGCTACGCCTGTAGTAAAGACTGTAAAAAGTTGTCCATCATCTCTCAGGGCCCGAAGTGGGACAATTACTTCACTCCATTTTTAAAAGGCCCAACAGAGGAAGTTCTCCTTCGATATTTGTGGAAGTTCAACCTGCCACAGGAGCTGCTCACACAGTTCTACTCAGCCATAATCGTGTCTGTCCTGTGCGCATCGCTAATCATCTGGTCGGGCTCAGCTACAAAATCAGACATCAGAAGAATACAGAGAACGGTTTGAACGGCTGAAAGGATTATTGATGCTCCCCTGCCCACACTACAAATCCAGAATGAGAAAAAGGGCTCAGAAAATCACCCTGGATTCTTCACATCCAAGCCATATGTTTTTTTTTACTTTTGCTGTTTGGCCGACGCTACAGAGCACCGAACACCAAGACAGCCAGGCACAGGAAACGTCCCCCCCACCAATCGACCTCATGAACACTTAAATGCTCTTCCTATTGTAAAATACAATGATTATATTAATAAATGTAAATAAAATGTAATTAAATAAAAAAAGAGATACGTAGCCATGTAACGATTAAAACACGACAATGCGGCTGTCATGAAGTTGATTATTTTCCTTTAACAGCACCTCCATCAACTTCATGACAGCCGCATTGTTGTGTTTTAATCGTTACATGGCTACTTATCTCTTTCAATGCACATATTTTAAAAGAGTTTCAGAAACTCGCCTACAGCAGCTGCACGCTGTTATAAGCTTCATGCCCGATTTGCTTCACAGTTAGCGGCTCTTCGTTAGGAACCACGCCCATTTCCCGTAGCATGTCCTGCGGAACGGGCTGAGAGTGCCGGGACACGTACGCCTTCTCCAGGTTAAAGCTCATGGGAGATCCGACGTAATCGCTGCACGAGGGACCGGCTAAACTCGGAGCGCACGCCACCTCCGTTTTATAATACAGAATGCCGTGGTTTAAATTGCAGAAATTCTCCCAAACACCTGTTTTCAGCGGGACAGAGCAGGTCCCGAGCAGGTCATCATCCCATTCGCTGTCTTCATCCCATGTCTCCAGCTTCAAAGGGTTGTAATTGGTCAGGAGGACATCACCAAGGTCAAAGGTCATGACCCAGTGGGGATCGTTGTTGTTGTAGATCACTGTCGTGCGCCCGAGCAGCATGCCATTTTTATCAAAAACTTTGACATAACTGTCCGTGCCGGTCGTGTGGTCGCCCCATAATCCCACTGCCCGCAGCACAGTCACCTTGGCTCGAGCAACACCTTTTTTGGAAGGGCAGCAGTCAGCGGTAACACCGGGGTTATTCTTGCAAGAACACAAGCACGGTTCTTTGGGATCGGGTTTGATTCCGGCGCTGCACGGCTCAGAACAGTTTCTCCACAAAGATTTCTCTAGAATAAAGTCGTGAACGGCTTTGCGCAGGAGCTTTCGGGCCGGATTGGTGGTGGGGAGAAGCTCGTGCAGAGGCTGAAGAGAGTAGGAAATCACGTCTGGGTGTTGCGGAATGGACGAGAGCCACTCTTTGTAAGCGCCTGGGTCTTTATCTGAGGAGAAGAGGAGCTCAGGCTCCGTGGTATGGCCTCCAAAAATCTCTGTTAGTCTAAAAAAAATAAGGGAAAGTGAGACAGTGTGCGGTCAGTGATAGAGATTTGTGTTAGTGTGATGCCAATGTTAGAGGCCAGTGTTAGTGGTTAGTGTTTATAGTTAGCGTGGAACTGACCGGTCGTTGAAGTTGCTGGAGAAGCTGTTTTTATTCTCAATCTTGGTTTTGGCTTCATTACAGTGTTTGCTGTTAACGTTGGTTTTAGCTTTCCCCATCACGCTGGCAGACGCCTCCACGTCCAGACACGTCTTCACTTCTTCTACACTCAGACCCTGCAGGGCTGTCTGGCACTGTCTGATACTGGTCACTGAGTTGACCTTGCCTCCCAAGGTCACCTGCTCAGCACAGAAATATGCTCAGCATGTTTTACAATACTTTCCATCAACATGTTCTTTATGCACATTTCATAATACTAACACATCTACTGCTACTATTACTGCTGCAGTTACTATTACTACTGCTAATGCTACTGCTGCAGTTACTATTATTACTTCTACTATCATTTCTGCTACTCTTATTACTAATGCTACTATTATTACTGGTAATATTGCTACTTTATCTAGTCTAGTATATCCTGTACAGTGTGTAGATGCAGTACAGAGTGTATTTGCTGTACAGTGTGTATTTGCTGTACAGTGTGTAGATGCTGTACAGTGAGTGTATTCTGTACAGAGAGTGAAATCCAATCCATACAGTGTGTAAATGCTGTACACTGTGTAGATGCTGTACAGAGTGTAATTGCTGTACAGTGTGTATTTGCTGTACAGTGTGTGTATCCCTTTCAGTGTGTGTATGCTGTACACAGAGAGTAAAATCTGTACAGTGTGTAGATGCTGTACAGTGTGTTTTTGCTGTACAGTGAGTATTTGCTGTACAGTGTGTGTATTCTGTACAAAGAGTGAAATCTGTACAGTGTGTAGATGCTGTACAAAGTGTAATTGCTGTACAGTGTGTATTTGCTGTACAGTGTGTAGATGCTGTACAGTGTGTATTTGCTGTACAGTGTGTAGATGCTGTACAGTGTGTAATTGCTGAACAGTGTGTATTTGCTGTACAGTGTGTAGATGCTGTACAGTGTGTAATTGCTGTACAGTGTGTATATGCTGTACAGTGTGTATTTGCTGTACAGTGTGTAGATGCTGTACAGAGAGTGAAATCCGTACAGTGTGTAGATGCTGTACAGTGTGTATTTGCTGTACAGTGTGTAGATGCTGTACAGTGTGTATTTGCTGTACAGAGTGTAATTGCTGTACAGTGTGTATTTGCTGTACATTGTGTATTTGCTGTACAGTGTGTAGATGCTGTACAGTGTGTATTTGCTGTACAGTGTGTATTTGCTGTACAGTGTGTAGATGCTGTACAGAGTGTATTTGCTGTACATTGTGTATTTGCTGTACAGTGTGTAGATGCTGTACAGTGTGTATTTGCTGTACAGTGTGTATTTGCTGTACAGTGTGTAGATGCTGTACAGAGTGTATTTGCTGTACAGTGTGTAGATGCTGTACAGAGTGTATTTGCTGTACAGTGTGTATTTGCTGTACAGTGTGTAGATGCTGTACAGAGTGTATTTGCTGTACAGTGTGTATTTGCTGTACAGTGTGTAGATGCTGTACAGAGTGTATTTGCTGTACAGTGTGTAGATGCTGTACAGAGTGTATTTGCTGTACAGTGTGTATTTGCTGTACAGTGTGTAGATGCTGTACAGTGTGTATTTGCTGTACAGTGTGTATTTGCTGTACAGTGTGTAGATACTGTACAGAGTGTATTTGCTGTACAGTGTGTATTTGCTGTACAGTGTGTAGATGCTGTACAGTGTGTATTTGCTGTACAGTGTGTAGATGCTGTACAGAGTGTATTTGCTGTACAGTGTGTATTTGCTGTACAGTGTGTAGATGCTGTACAGTGTGTAGATGCTGTACAGAGTGTATTTGCTGTACAGTGTGTAGATGCTGTACAGAGTGTATTTGCTGTACAGAGTGTATTTGCTGTACAGTGTGTATTTGCTGTACAGTGTGTAGATGCTGTACAGTGTGTAGATGCTGTACAGAGTGTATTTGCTGTACAGTGTGTAGATGCTGTACAGAGTGTATTTGCTGTACAGTGTGTATTTGCTGTACAGTGTGTGTACCCCTGCTTTCTATTAGCTCCAGTATTACCTGTACTGACGTTACTATTACATTTACAATAATTACTTTCACAAGTAACTGTACTATAACTAGTATGCTCTTTTATTACTATTACCTCCACTATTACCTCTTCTACTCTTTATTTTGTCTCTACTGTAACTAATACCTCTATTATAACCAGTTCCCCTTTACCATTACCTTCTACCTTTACCTCTCATACTCTTGATATTACCTCTACTATCTCTATAACCTCTATTATAACTATTATCTTCTACTATATCTATTACCTCTACTATAATTAGTACTCTTTACTATTATTATTACCTTCACTATTACTATGGCTATTACCTCTACTTTTATTACTACTACTATTATTACTGCTTCAACTGCTATTACTACTATTACTGCCACAATTATTACTACCGCTACAATTAGTACTTTCTTCACTATTATTATTAGCTATAATATTACAACTATTCCTACTACTGCTACCATTACTATTCTCACTACTATTACTGGTCCTGCCACTGGTACTAGATTTACTGCTATTAGCACTATTCCTACTATGTTGCTTCTTCTTCTCCACTTTGCATTTTAAAGTAACGTATTCTTAAATACTAACATCATTGGCTTTTAAAGTGTTTAATCAGTTTTTTTAATGAGGACACATGTTCATCTTTCTCTTCTTTCAATAGTTTTATGAAGAGTGTGATGATAAACTGAATTCAACTCTTTTATTTGTCAATTCCTCTGTTACCTTGGTGATGTAGTGAGTGCCGAAGCTGTCGATGAGCTTGTAGAAGCGTGTCTTGAACTTAGGATTGTACTGCTTGGGGAGCTGACTCAGGGCTCGTTTAAACTCGGGATGAATCATCGGCTTGCTTGAAACTCTGTAACTGCAGATTAGCAAAGAAATGGTCACTGGTTTCACACCGTGTGATTTCAGCATCTTTTAGCGATTATTAGTTGCTCTTAGTGTCAGATCTGTGATTAAAGAAATTAATATGTTCTGCTCACGGCATAAACCGGCATAATCTGTAGATTTGAAACTGCAAGATGACCACTACTACTACTGTATTACTAACAGTACTATTATTATAACAATACTACTACCATTAATAATATTACTATTATTATTTTTAACACTGCTACCTTCATTACTTTTACTAATTCGATTATTATAAGTAATACTACTGCCACTGCATTATCACTATTATAACTATAAATACCGCTACCATTACTTCTATTCTCCTACTACATCTAGGTCAGTTCTACTATTACTACCATTACATACATACTACGTTTATATATGTATATTTTATACAGACATCATATACAGTATATACATATATTGTATTTCCACCAAGCTTGTAATAGCACTACCATTAGTCTTACTATTACTTGTACTAAATTTATCTCTTTGTTTGTTTGTTTTGTATTATTACTACTGACGCTACTATTCTTTTATTTTATATGTTATTTTTAATACCAGTACATTACTACTGTATTACTGCTAAGAGCAATACTGTTAATAACTACATTACTATTAATAACACTACTGTTACTGCTACGAAACTGATGTCAGTTGGTTCTATTACTGTTACTATTATTACCATTTATACCCATACCATTACTGCTATTATATATTACTACTTCTGTGTTGACTGTTACTTATTTTACTACAGTAATTACCACTTTTAATAAAAGTCATTAAGCTGATTTTGGTTAATTCTGTTTTACATCCATCACTACTATAAAAAACTCATACACACACAATGATCATTTTACACTGTGTGATTTCTCCAGCCAAAAATGCTACAGTGTTGATGGAGTGAACATCTTACCTGTAATATTCACAGGAGATAGCATGACTGGTGAAACTGAATCTGTCTTTTTTGGTTTTCTCCATCGAATACTCTGCCAGCTTGGAGTTGCTTCCTGCCAGCGTGAGTGACCCTTCACCCCTCTTCACATCGATCCCCAGGTTTACGTTCCAGTTGTTCTCGATGGACGAGGTACTGGCACTGACCAGGGATTCGCTGGATTGATAGATGGAGCTGGACACCTTCATGCTGCACTTCTGACTCGACCTCCAGTCCACCACCGAAACCGGGAGCTTCTGCTTCTTCCCCTCCATGTAAGGGTTCTTGCACAAAATACATGATTTGCCCTTCCGTTTCCATTTTTTCATATCAATTACGAAGGCGCCTTTGCGCTGCATCTTGGTGATGTCGAAGCCTTCTCCGGCGAAGTCGGACCCAGGAGCAAACTCTGCCTCGGCACAGTCTTGTGCCGTTCCATCCTCACACGACTGGATCAGAGGAAGGAGGACCAGGAGAGAAAAAACCCCGGACCACAGCAGATGGAATGACGCAGGATACATTGTCATGGAGATGTGTTTGTAGGTGCACTCAAAAGTTCTTTCCTGTAGGACAAGACACTTTAAAATGACCAAATTTCTTTTGATGAAAATCATTTTAAATTTAGATAAAAGTATGTAAATGTAGTTCCCTAATAGAGACAGGTTCATTTATCAAAGTCCTTCAAGAAGCTTAGATTATTTACTCTAACTATCCATAGAATTCTTGAAGAAGCCCCCCAAAACCATTGTTGATATTTTTGCATTGAAGAAAATGATTGACAGGTTTATACTATTAATGTGCGCAGACCAATGCGGTATTGTTTTCAGAGCAACAGCTTGAGAACAGAGGCATGTACAGCAGTGTTCCGCATAAAGACGCTTATTTACTTCACGTTTATGGACGGAGTCTCTATTGTCAGTGCTTTGTTAAAGTCAAAGTTTACAGTGGTTATTTTGCGTTTTCAGGACAGAGGAGTTTGCTCTTCTTCGAAGTTTCCAGGTTATGTGAAGTAACAAGCGGCGAGAAAATGTCCGGATGATCGGAACGACTGTTTCTAGCTGCTATAATGTAAGTAAGAGGGAAGGCAATAACATGAACACATACTGTACAAAGTGGGCTATTGCTTACATAACAGTGAGATTAAAATCATTATTATTATTATTTTTATTATTATCATTCTTCTTCTTCTTCTTCTTATTATTATTATAAAGATGTGTTATTATATTATGTCATCTGAGGTAAACAGAAAGTGAAACAAAAACAAATTTTGTATCTGATTACGGAGACACTGTATTGTTGAGCTTACCTGAGTTGTGTTAAGCTTGTCCTGAGATGTGTGTGTGTGTGTGTGTGTGTGTGTGTGTGTGTGTGTGTGTGTGTGTGTGTAATATATCTGCCTATGCTGGTGGGTGGTCTTCATTTTAGTTTGAAGAGATAAATATCTAGATGTGGTTATGATGACTATATAACTAGTTCTGCTTTCTATGTGGTATATTCGATGGTGAGAGAGTGGATGAGTGAAGAGAGTCAGGTTATTTTTTACTCACCCCAGTATACATTAGTAGATTTCATCTTCTTTACGATCGTCAGTAGTTAAACAATGCACCGTGCAAACATGAAGCTTTAAGTCTCTTCTAAAATCTAAGTGCAGGTGTTGTTCTTCCACCTGCTACGTGTCATCAGCTACAGAATGTACCCCTTTTTT
The DNA here is from genome assembly GCF_946808225.1 of Silurus aristotelis. NCBI lineage: Eukaryota > Metazoa > Chordata > Actinopteri > Siluriformes > Siluridae > Silurus > Silurus aristotelis. The sequence goes on from NC_139590.1 coordinate 966,312, forward strand.
TTTATTGTTTACACAGTGAATGTTTTGTAATGTGATGCTCTGCTTCAGTGACCATCTCCATAACACCCCCCACCCTACCTCCCCCACACATAAGCAGTCAGATCAAAACCACACACGTAGCTTGTGCTCATTTTCTGGAAGTCACGTGGACTTTTTGTTCACGTAGGTTTTTCTCGAGGTGTGAAATAATGTTCCGCCTGAAAGTTGCTTAAAATGTACCATTTGAGTTTTGCTCACTTGAAAATACTCCAGCGTCATGTTTATGATTTATAGCCATGGTTTTCAATGGTTAGCAATGATGCATAAGAACTCACAAGAACTCTTCTCTATCTTCTCTAGAAACCATAACTATTGCCACAGTGCTTGTGTGTGTCCTCTGTGTTGATTATTGTTAATTTTTTTACAGTTTTCTTTTTCTGTTGCTCTTCACACATCCTCACCATGATCACTGTGTTTGTCACTTTTACAGTACATTTCACCTCTGATTTCACCTCCAATTCTTTGTCCCTGAAAAAGGACATGACCGTGTGGTCAGTAGATGTTAGACATGGTTTAATAAAAAGTCAAACACCTGTAGCCTTGTGAAGGACCATTACACATTTCTTACTCAATATTCACTCTTAGAACTTACTTCAGTATCAGATCATCTGCTGGTGTTAATATTTTGGTCACAGTTTGCAGATGGTGTTCTGGACGAGATTCTACAAAGCCTGAAGCCCTGCATTTTACAGTCCCAGCTGTCTTTTTTTTTGGACTGTGAAATTCAGGGTTCAGGCTCTGTAGAATCTCGTCCAGAACACCATCCGATTTTAAAATGGTTTGATGACCTTGTCTTGAGCAATCAAATCAAATCAATCAAAACAAATAAAAGCCAAATTTCAGTTCATTTGCTCGCTTTTATAGTCTGCACAATAGAGTAGTTCTCAACAAACACTTTAAAGAGCCAGAGATACTACATTTTCAACACAGGAGCTGCAGTAACACAGGGTCTGTTACATTTGTGGAAAGAAGTGAAAAGCCTGAGAAAAAATGTCCCCTTTCTCTAATGACAAATTGTTTGTAACTAATTTCTTTTATGACTTTTATGAGGTTGGGAAAGGTAATACTTATGTCATAAAGCATGTTTAATGTTATTATTAATGCCATAATGCCACACAGCAAAAGCCATGTGAAAAAAAGTTGCTTCATTGCTCATGTTGCTTCATGAAACTTTTATTAAGCTTTCAAAAGACAAAATGCTGCAAAAGTACCTAAATATATTAAGCTATAGGTTGTCAATATAATTCACACTTATTCTACTATAAATGTTTTGATAGCTGGTGTAAATATGCGGTAGCTGCTCTAAAAACACAGTTAGTTTACAACTCAAAACCTTCGGCTTTGCGGATGTTGCTCATGTTGAAGCGGGGAATGCGTTTGTCGAGGAGCACGCCCATCTCCAGGAGCATGTCTCTGGGAATTGGATAAGCATTTCTGGAGACGTACAATTTCTCCAGCTGTGCATCCATGGGAGAAGGTTTGTACTGCATGCATGAAGAACCAGTCAAACCAGTGATGCAGTTCACCTGGACTTTATAGTACAGCAGTCCATGATTAAGGGGACAGATATTGTTATTTGTTCCACTTTTCAGTGGAACACTACAACCCCCAAGTAGATCATCATCTGACCCACTGTCCTCATCCCAGACCTCCAGCTTCACACTCCTGAATTGAGAAAGGTCCACAGTTTCCAGATGAAAATCGCTGTTCCAAATGGGATTGTCGTTATTTGGGATTATGGACGTCTTTCCTCTTGGGAGTTTACCGTTGAGGAGGATCTTGACATACCCATCTGTCTGACCGAAGTAATCTCCATACAAACCTGTGGCTTTGATAATAGTTACAGTGACATGAGCAAAGCCTTTCTGAGTGGGGCAGCAGTTGAGGGCAACACCTGGGTTGCTGTGGCAGCTGCACCTACATGGTTCCTTAGGGTTGGTCTTTACACCAGTCTTACATGGGCTTGTGCAGTTGCGTATCAGAGCCCTCTGGAGGATGTAGTCCCTGATGGCATTGCGTAAATGTGCTCGGATTGATGACTCCTTTGGCAGCAGATCATGAAGAGGCATGAGCGAGTAAGAAAGCACATCAGGGTGAGCAGGTAGAGATGAGACCCACTCCTTATAGGCCTTTGGATCGGTATTTGATGAGAAAAGGAGATCGACATTCTCAGTGTTGCCACCAAACACGTTTGTTTCCCTTTTGGAGGAAATAAAAACGTTTTTGAAATTATCTAATATTTTCAATTTATTTTGAATAATTTCTTAACTAAGTTGAATTGAGTGTTCTTTTGGGCGTCTTATTAATTTAACAGTGAATTACACATCCAGAGAGAGACGGAGGAACAAACCTGTCACTGAAGGTGCTGGAGAAGCTTTTTTTGTTCAGAGACTTTTCCTTGGCCTGCTTGCAGTGATGAGCCTCATTTTGCATGTCTGAACCTATTCCCATACTGGCAGAAGCCTCCAGATCCAGACAAGACTTCACCTCGTCCACACTCAGACCCTGCAGTGATGCCTGGCACTCCTTTATGCTGGTCACAGAGCGAATTTCTCCACCCAGAGTCACCTGTACACAGTCACAATGTTTCCAGTCAACATTATTCATTCTGAAACTGTTGTGAAAAGTAAAAAGTTGTATTCACTGTGCTTAAATAAACTAAACTTTCTTTCGGCTTCTCCCATTAGGGGTCGCCACAGCAGATCATCCGCAAGTTTGATTTGGCACATGTTTTTACGCTGGATGCCCATCCTAACTCAACCCTCCCTATTTATCCGGGCTTGGGACCGGCACTGAGAGTGGCGGTCCTCAACAGTGAAGGGTCCCTGGTGGTCTAGTGGTTAGGAGCGCCGCATCCTAACCACTAGACCACCCGGGACCCTTCACTGTGCTTAAATAGACTACTTTAAACACAGATAGATGATGCGAGTCAGAAAAGTCAGGGCTCACAGTTAGTTTTCTCTTAGTGACAAAATACAGAACATTTGAAAAGTGTTTAATTATCAAGTGGGCACTCATCATCATTCAGTATTTCTTTTTCGGACAGCCTTTAACAATCTGCTCTAATCAAGTCATGTTTCAGTGGTTTCACCTCATGAAGGATGGCAACACATGATTGATACCAATCACTCATTTATATCTAGCACTTAAAGGTGGTCCACAGTCCAGATGACTGTGGTGGATATGCTCTGCAGGCAGAGGGGGAATTTGTTACCTGTCAAAGGTATGTTAAGGTTAAAGACTAAACTATTATGTATCTCATTCACCTTTGTAATGTAATGAGTACCAAACATGTCAATCAGCTTTAAGTACAGGTGCTTTGTAGACTCATCATATCTCCGAGGGAGACTTTTAAAATCTTCACTTAGCTCCGGGTGCAGGACTGGACGATTTGAAACCCTGTACCTAGAAGACAGACCATAAAGTAGAATTTATGAACAAATTCGACTGATTGTGTATTAGTATCATTAAATAAAAATCAACTTAAGACAGCATTGCTCAAACACAAATGATCACTTCTTACTTGTAGTATCCACATTTGACGATCTGGCTTGAGAAGCTGAACTTGTCGTTTTTGGTTTTTTGCATTGAATATTCAGCCAGCTTGGAGTTAGTGCCTGCCATCATCACTGATCCCTGGACTTTTGGAGTCACTATGTTCAAGTCTGTCTGCCAGCGGTTTTCAATAGACGATGTGCTGGAGCTGACCAAGGACTCACTGGAGTCGTAGACAGAGCTGGACACCTTCATGCTGCACCTCTGACTCGGTCTCCAGTCCACCACAGAAGCTGGGAGCTTCTGCTTTACACCTCTCATGTAGGGATTTTTACACAGAGTGCAGGTTTTGTCTTTCTTGAGCCAGGAACTCATGTCGATAACAAAGGCACCTTTCCGTTCCATGGTGGTGATATCAAAGCCTTCTCCTGCCAGGTTGGATCCTGGGACGAAATCTGCATCGTTACACTGAGACTCATTGGCCTTGAAACAACCCTGGCTGGTTGTAGGAGGGAGAAAGGTGGCAAAGATGCCCCAAATCAGAAGTGCCTGTAGCATGGCTGGAGTTTCTTGGAGTGTGTCCTGTTAAGAAAAAGACACAGGAGGAAATAGTTGTCACACTTTTTAAATACTTATGGTGGTTTTTTTTGCACTTCTTGATATCATCACCATTGTCAAGAAGACAACAAACAAACTCTATTTTCTCAGATCAACTATGGAAGTAGCTGCCAATATAGTTCTGCTCAGTAGTGATCTGAAGTATACTAACTTCTTGTCTGGTGTGGCAAAATTAACCTACACACCAAATGTAAGGGATTGTGTGTGAGGGTTTAAAAATAATTGGATCTGAAGTGAAGTGGCTGCAAATTTGACGGCCAGAACCCATTTTTCCAATTCTCAAACTCCTTCTCTTTCTGGACACGTCAAACCTTCCAAACTAATGGTGGCAAGACTAGGCGAGGTTACACTGCGAGTCAGAAAAGTCAGGGCTCACAGTTAGTTTTCTCTCAGTGACAAAATACAGAACATTTGAAAAGTGTTTAATTATCAAGTGGGCACTCATCATCATTCAGCTTTTCTTTTTCGGACAGCCTTTAACAATCTGCTCTAATCAAGTCATGTTTCAGTGGTTTCACCTCATGAAGGATGGCAACACATGATTGATACCAATCACTCATTTATATCTAGCACTTAAAGGTGGTCCACAGTCCAGATGACTGTGGTGGATATGCTCTGCAGGCAGAGGGGGAATTTGTTACCTGTCAAAGGTATGTTAAGGTTAAAGACTAAACTATCATGTATAAGACCTGTAATTACAGTTGCAAATATAATTACGAAGTTTAAGGTCCATGGGACTGTATCCATCCTCCCTGGATGCAGCAGAAAAAGTAAAATCAACCCCATATTAAACAGAAGGTTGGTGTGAAAGGTAAACAATGAGCCAAGGAAAACATCCAAAGAGATACAGACTGAACTCCAAGGTGACCATCTGTTGCTTTTTGTACATAAAAATCCAGACAGGATTTTGCTCAGATGCGTGTTAATAAGCCACAATGCCTTGTCCTTGGATAACACTGGAGCTTTTGGCAAGGTACATCAGCAGTATGTTCACAGACACAAACATTTAGTTGTTAAAGAAACACATAGAGTAGCTACTGTGAAACATGGAGGAAGTTTGATTATGTTTTAAGGCTGCTTTTCTGTGTCTTGCACAGGCACAATGAAATTGCTACCAAGCCATTTTGGAGCAAAACCTAGATGCTTACATCTCAGTTGCAGCTCGTCTCCTCCAACAGGATAATAAGCAATAAAAAATTTAAAGAAAAACCGAGAACGGTTAAGAAAAAATTATTGGTCTAATCAGTAGTGGGGTTCTATGATCCCTGATCTAAATTTTATCAAACATCTATGGAAAGAGCAGAAACTGCTGTACATGTGCTCACGAGCAGACGTCTCACTAAGAGATACAGAAATCATTTGTTTGCAGTGATTACCTCTAAAAGTTTGCAACAAGATATAAGGTTAAGGGTGCCATCATTTTTGTCAATTCTGTTTTCCATTGTAATATTATTTAGAATATGCTATTGAATCAAAATTCTTAAGCAGTATTTTTTTTTATTAAATATGGAATAAACCGTGATGGACATGACTACTTTTGTTTATTTCAAGTTCTTTCTGTGTGGGTTCCTCTTTTTCATGGTGGATACCAATAAATTGGTCCACATCTGTACCACTTTAATAATGTTTTCATGTTGCATTTATTGATGTTCTTTACCTAATACATTTGGATAACAGCATTGTTTAGTTTATAATTACGATGATTTGTGTCTGAAAACTGAGAGAATAGTTTAAAATGTATATTTACTATTTAATAGATTTGCTGAAATAAATGTCAATATATTGATAATTGTGAAACAATTTCAAGAATTTAGAAAAAACTTCCATTAAATGTGCACATAATTTGAACTTAAATTTCTGTTTACTTACCCCGATGTCTGTATAAGCAGATGCGACCTGAGCAGATTATATGGGTCTTTGAAATTAACCTTTTGGAACTTGCATGGGGTATTTATACACAAGTGCAAGACCTGGGGCAGGACAACTTATAGGTCTATAAATAAGTCCATAGGTTTGGGGGGGGGGTTGAAAAAAAGGTGTGAAAATAGGTGTTAGTGTGTGTGTGTTAAGCTGTTGCTAATAAATTTTTTTACTCTTTAGAATTCTAGTGGTTTTGTTCTGTTTTGATTTTAACGTTTATTATTTACAGAGCAGGTAGAGCGTCTGCTGTGTGTGTAGAGAACCAAACACAGATGATTTATATTAATAAAATAGCTTCCTTCAGAAGTTCTAGTCAATCAGATGTTCTGCACTCATGGACACGATTTTGCTCATGCTGTGAAAATAGAAACCACACATACAGTGCTTTCAGAAAGTATTCAGACCCCCTACACTTTTTTCAATGTTATGTTGCAGCCTTTTACTACAATCGTTCAAAAGTGAAAACAGAATTCTAGAAATTACTTTACATTTCATTTTTTATAAAAAAAAAAAAATGGAAAAATCACATTTACATAAATATTCATACCCTATGTTCTATGTAGGAGATGGAACCTGAAGGAGATTGGAGACTGTAAGGTGTTGGCGGGGGACAGTGTAGCTAGACAGCATCAGATGGTGGTCTGTAGGATGGTTTTGAAGGTGAAGAAGAAGAGGAGGAGAGTGAGGACTGAAAGAAGAATAAGATGGTGGAAACTGAAGTAGGAAGAGTGTAGTGTGAGATTCAGGGAAGAGGTCAGACAGGAGCTCGGTGGTGGTGAAGAGATGCTGGATGATTGGGGAACTACTGCAGGAGTGATAAGGGAGACAGATAGAAAGGTATTTGGTGTGACATCTGGAAAAAGAAATGAAGACAACGAGACGTGGTGGTGGAATGAGGAAGTGCAGGAGAGCAGAAGGAGAAAGAGTTTGGAGAAACAGAAGTGGGATCGACAGAGTGATGAGAAAAGTAGGCAGGAGAACAAGGAGATGCAGCAGCAGGTGAAGAGGGATGTGGTGAAAGCCAAGGAAAAAGCATATGAGGAGCTGTATGAGAAGTTGGACAGTAAGGAAGGAGAAAAGGATTTGTAGCGATTGGCCAGGCAGAGGAACCGAGCTGGGAAGGATGTGCTGCAAGTTAGAGCAATAAAGGATGGAGATGCAAATGTGTTTACTTGTGAGGAGAGTGCTAATGTGGAGAGTTGCTAAAGTGGCTTGTTCTTGTCGATTTTTTCTTTACAACATCCAATGGATTCAAACATTTCTGTCCACACAGGCTGCCCAGGTGCTTGTTCAGTCTCTTGTGATTTCAAAACTGGACTACTGCAGCTCTCTGCTGGCAGGTCTTCCCCTGAACGCTATTCATCAAATGATCCAAAACGCAGCTGCACGACTTGTGTTCAATCTGCCCAAGTTCTCCCACACCACCCGACTAATGCTTCCTTCACTGGCTTCCAGTAGCTGCATGTATCAGATTCAAAACACTGATGTTCACCTAGAAGGCCAAAAATGGACCAGCACCATCTTACCTCAGTGACCTCATCACATCTCGCACTGCACCACACTGTCTGAGATCCTCCAGCACTGCTCCACTGGTACCACCTTCTCTCAGAATGAGAGGTAAGTACACTTCAAGGCTCTTCTCTGTTCTGGCACCGAGGTGGTGGAATGAACTTCCCCTACATGTCCATACAGCAGAGTCCCTGACTATCTTCAAGCAACGACTGAAGACCTTCATCTTCCTGAAACACTTAAATTAGTACTTTCCAAGTTTGCTTTGTGAAAATCAACATTTACAGTCTGATTTATCTTAAGTTTGTAATATAGCATACCAGTGTAGATTTATTTATTGCTAGAGACTCAAAACACTTTTGTACATCGCTCTGGATAAGGGCGTCTGCTAAATGCCACAAATGTAAATGTAAATGAATTTCGGATCGCAAGATCCTACAGTGGTTAGTGAGGATGGCTGAGAGGATCATCGGGGTCTCTCTTCGCTCTATTATGGAAATTTACAGCACACGCTGCATCCATAAATCTACAACAATTGCTGTTTTTGCACATTTCCTTTCTGTTAATTTATCTTGCCCGATGGAGCACCTTTGTCCTCGGGAACCTTGCTTTATTTTACTGTGTACTGCACTGTATATGGATGACATGACTACAGTGATGTCTTCAATAAAAAACTTTTCCAAAGCACACAGGGCCTCAGTCTGGGCTAAAGGTTTATGCAATTCACTTTAAATCACCTGGTTGATGATGATGTTCACACCGTTCCCGTTGAGGCTATACAGGCCATATGCGAAAAACACTCGGTCCATCACAGCTCAGCTCTTTGTGCAGATCCTCATTTTGCCTTGGTTGAATCTCTTACTATGCATGTTGATGCAATCTCATGCAGTTTTGATAGGAATTAGATATGTAAAGTTCTCCCTGAAATTCGAACTGTTGGAGAGGATGATCTGAAAGAAAAGCAAAGATCTGACCCCGTCATACGTGAGGTCATTCGGCAATTAGAGACTGGGGAGACAATTTCTCCTTTGTAAGAAAATAACTTCCTATCATTCCATTGTTGATAAGGAAGAAAAGTTTTTTTTCACTTAAGCTGTGGTTAGCCAGAGCACCTGGTCATTGGGAGGAGGGGTGGTCTTCCTTGCCACCATGTTGTTCTGCACCTCGAACCGGGCAAAGAAGTCATTCAGCATATCTGGGAGGGAGGCATCATGGTCACAAGCAGGTAATGTCGTCTTGTAGTTCATGATCATCTGGATGCCCTGCCACATGTGCCGGGTGTCTCCGCTGTCCTGGAAGTGGCCGTGAATTCTCTTGGCGTGTGCATGCTTCGCCTCTCTGATGGCACGGGACAGTTTGGACCTTGCTGTCTTTAAGGCTGTCTTGTCCCCTGCCCTGAAGGTGGATTTTTTTATTTAAGCAGTGCACGCACCTTGGCGGTCATCCACAGGTTGGAACATGTAGTGATGGTTTTGGAGATGGTCATGTCATCAATGCACTTGCGATGTAGCTGGTCACTGTTGACGTGTACTCCTCCAAGTTGACGAAATCGCCATTCGTTGCAGCCTCCCTGAACATGTCCCAGTCAGTGCATTCAAAGCAGTCCTGGAGAGCAGACATGGATCCTGCTGGCCAGGTTCTCACCTGCTAAGTGGTCTGTATGCTGGGATGGGATCAGCATAACAGAGATGTGGTCTGAGTACCTGAGGTGGGTATGCGGGATATCCAGGATATCTGGTATGCACCTGGGATGTTTGTGTAAACAACATCTAGCGTGTTTTCTCCTCTGGTTCCAAAGTCCACATTATGATGAAATTTGGAAGCACAGTCCTGAGATTTGCATGGTTGAAATCTCCGGTGACAATAAACAATCCATCAGGGTATGTGTTTTGTAGTTCGCTAATGGTCCTGTATAGTACGCTGAGCACTTCCTTAAAAAACCGCTAGGTTGTATGTACACTCCGAGCACAATAGCGGTGGTGAATTCCCGTGGTAAATAAAAAGATCTACATCTTACAACCATAAATTTCAACAGCGACGAGCAGTAGGTGGAAAGGAAGACAGGGTTCTTACACCATTCTGTGTTAATGTAAACACACAGACCGCCGCCGCGAGTCTTACCACACAGAGCTGCATTTCTGTCAGCATGAAACACAGCTAGCCCATCTAGCTAAAAGGTCTCAGTAAAGACGAAGATGCAGCAGTGTCTTTACTCGTTCCGAATAGCTTGGAGTCTGGAGTCTGATGTAGTCCAATTTGTTGTCCAGGGAGCAGACATTTGCCAGCAGTAGAGATGGTAGAGCAGGCCGGCTGGGGTTAGCTTTTAGCCTAGCAATAGCCCCCGCTCGCTTTTTCCGCGTCCGTTTCCCCCTCCTCTGTCCATCTGCCACAGGCGACAACGGGTCTGGAGGCCTGGTTCTCGAAGCACACCGAGGTCGCATAGCTTCTGCCGCAGATCATTGTTTATTGTGTTGTTGCTACTGCTGCGCCGCCATCTTGGACCAAATCTTCTGACCAGAACTCATGTACTTTGGCTAAGGCTTGGGAGAACTTCATAGTCCATTATGGGATCCCAAAAAGAAATGCATGGTGATAGGGGCTGATTTTGAGGACTATTAATTTTAGGACTATTAAAGAGCTTTGTGTATGTTCACTTGTGTATGTTGTTGTGAGCAAAGCAGGGGATCTCCCTGTGTACACTGTTGTCCAGAAGTTAAGGAAGGGCCATTCAGGATGCTTCACAGAGACCTCTTGCTGCCTTGTAATCTGTTGAAGTTATCAGAAGAGGCAGTAGGCTTGACCAAGAGTCGGAAACGTCTGCCAACTCGTAGAGATCCTAGTAATGAGGTAAAAGATCAGTCAGACTCTGATGATGATAGCTGCTTAGAGTTGCCATACCAAGTTCCCCCAATTTTGACAACTACTAGAGTTACTGAGGTTTATGAGCCTGGACAAAGGTCACAGAATGGTGGTAATTCGGTTCTAGTAGATGATTTGCCTGCCCTGGCAGATTCTTCTGTTGTCTGCCTGAGTCAGCACAATCTAGAATTGAGGGTACATCTACATTAGGATACTCATCTAAAGGTAATTCAGAGGTTGCGGACCTGCAAGAATTTCTGACATGTCTACTGGTCAGAACATGCCTATAGGGACCCAGAAACAGTCTGTGAGTGTGAACAGTGACAGAGCAAACTGAGGATGATAGCAGTTTTATCAGAATGTCTGATAGAGTTTGACAAAAACCATGAATACTTACATACCCTGAATTGGGCAATCCTTTGGCTTCAATAGTGCAGTCTTTTGTCCAGAGTCTCAGTGCTGTTATAACTATTTCTATTATAGACAGCAGTTTTGCCAACTCACTTATACCTATAACTACACAACCTACTAATAGCATGCACGGGGACGGGCCTAGTGTAAACAGGGGAGAGTGTAACTTAGAGTGATTATAAATAAATAAATAGTAAGGACGCTAAACAAACAGGAAGGAGAAAATAATAATTTATAATTAAAAAATATATATTTTAATTTCATGTTCTGAATGTAAGAAATGTATTTGGTTGTTATTGAATATTGTGTCTCCTTTAAGAGATTGTGAGATATTGACCAATCAGGTGAAAGAGAACTCATAGCTAAGGAAAGACACAGCAAGAAAAAGATAGAAAAGGAAGGAATACTAAAGGATTGTTGTAGAAAAAAAAGGTGTAATTAAACTAGAAAGAATTTCAAATAAGAAACCAAATCCTAAACTTAGTCCAAGTTATATAAGAAAATAAATAGGTTCAAAATCCACCTCATGCCCAAATAAAAAAAAGAAAAAAAAAAAAGGGGCAAAGTATTCTAAATTAGATTGACTTAAAATAGATTAAAGAAGCGAGAATAAATCTTAACATAAATATAAAAAAGAAATAAATATAAAACTAGTTTGGTGGATTATATTTGCATTCTTTAGAGAATAAGTGATTTAAGTGCATAGATTTTTTTATTTTCTTTATTTTGTGCTTCTGCAAGAAGAAAATTGATTAATTGATTTATTATTATTATAATAATATTTTTTATATAAAATCTTTATTATAATTAAACCACACATTTGTTGTCTGTCTGTTTATTTAGTCTCTCACTACTGCTCCCTCTGAATCCCTCTGAATGGTGACCTTAAAGGGGGCACTACATAATGTTACCATAAATGCTTCAAATAATTACTGAATAAATGCACTGAATACTTATATACCAGGATTTTTTTTTTTTTTTGTTAAAAGACATTTCTAGAATTCTGTTTTCACTTTGACATTATGGGGTACTGAGAGTAAAAAAATCTATTTAATACTTTTGTTTCAGCTGCAGCTTCCTCCTCGTCCCTAGAGGGAACCGTCACCCGAATACTGGACATATACAGTTCAAAAGACACTTCCTGTTTATAGTCTTTTTAAACCATGTTCATGCTAACATTGCTGCAAACTATTGTATCTTTCGTATTGTACACCAGCCCTTTTATAGCCTATGCTTATTACCATTTTTGTGTGCCAAGGCTTGTTTTTGTTTTCTCGACCAAGTGTATTAGATTTCATGTTTCATTGGATTTGTTTGCATTGGCAGATTGTATTTATGTGTACAGAACTCCTTTTTCTGCTACTACGACTTGGATTAAGTTCTGGATGTGTCTAACTGGTCTTAATAGACCTGCATATGGATGCAACATAAAATTCATGTCAAGGGGGTCTGAATACTTTCTGAATGCAATGTAGCTAAAATCAATTTCTATAAGTCATGTGGGCTTTGTGGGTGTTCCTTAAGTGTCAAAGTGCTGTATTTTAATGGATTCTCAACACATCAAGCTTTCATGAAAAATATTTCGGTAGTGTTTTGCATCTTTAAACTTTTATTAAGCAAACTGCAGCAGATATTAACAGGACAGATTTTCTATAAATGTTGTGTACCTAGTCTACTATAAATGTTTTGATAGCTGGTGTAAATATGCGGTAGCTGCTCTAAAAACACAGTTAGTTTACAACTCAAAACCTTCAGCTTTGCGGATGTTGCTCATGTTGAAGCGGGGAATGCGTTCGTCGAGGAGCACGCTCATCTCCAGGAGCATGACTCTGGGAATCGGGAAAGTGTTCCTGGAGATGTACACTTTCTTCAGCTGTGCATCCATGGGAGAAGGCTTGTACTCCATGCATGAAGAACCAGTCAAACCATGAATGCACTTCACCTGGACTTTATAATACAGCAGTCCATGATTTAGGGGACAGATATTGTTATTTGTTCCACTTTTCAGTGGAACACTACAACCCCCAAGTAGATCGTCATCTGACCCACTGTCCTCATCCCAGACTTCCAGCTTCACACTCCTGAATTGAGAAAGGTCCACAGTTTCCAGATGAAAATCGCTGTTCCAAATGGGATTGTCATTATTTGGGATTATGGACGTCTTTCCTCTTGGGAGTTTACCGTTGAGGAGGATCTTGACATACCCATCTGTCTGACCGAAGTAATCTCCATACAAACCTGTGGCTTTGATAATAGTTACAGTAACATGAGCAAAGCCTTTCTGAGTGGGGCAGCAGTTGAGGGCAACACCTGGGTTGTTGTGACAGCTGCAGCTACATGGTTCCTTAGGGTTGGTCTTTACACCAGTCTTACATGGGCTTGTGCAGTTGCGTATGAGGGCCCTCTGGAGGATGTAGTCCTTGATGGTGTTGCGTAAATGTGCTCGTTTTGCTGACTTCCTTGGCAGCAGATCATGAAGAGGCATGAGCGAGTAAGAAAGCACATCAGGGTGAGCAGGTAGAGATGAGACCCACTCTTAATAGGCCTTTGGATCGGTATTTGATGAGAAAAGGAGATCGACATTCTCAGTGTTGCCACCAAACACGTTTGTTTCCCTTTTGGAGGAAATAAAAACGTTTTTGAAATTATCTAATATTTTCAATATATTTTGAATAATTTCTTAACTAAGTTGAATTGAGTGTTCTTTTGGGCGTCTTATTAATTTAACAGTGAATTACACATCCAGAGAGAGACAGAGGAACAAACCTGTCACTGAAGGTGCTGGAGAAGCTTTTTTTGTTCAGAGACTTTTCCTTGGCCTGCTCGCAGTGATGAGCCTCATTTTGCATGTTAAAAGCTATTCCCATACTGACAGTAGCCTCCAGATCCAGACAAGACTTCACCTCGTCCACACTCAGACCCTGCAGTGATGCCTGGCACTCCTTTATGCTGGTCACAGAGCGAATTTCTCCACCCAGAGTCACCTGTACACAGTCACAATGTTTCCAGTCAACATTATTCATTCTGAAACTGTTGTGAAAAGTAAAAAGTTGTATTCACTGTGCTTAAATAAACTACTTTAAACACAGATAGATAATTCTGCTTTAATTATCTCATTCACCTTTGTAATGTAATGAGTACCAAACATGTCAATCAGCTTTAAGTACAGGTGCTTTGTAGACTCATCATATCTCCGAGGGAGAGTTTTAAAATCTTCACTTAGCTCCGGGTGCAGGACTGGACGATTTGAAACTCTGTACCTAGAAGACAGACCATAAAGTAGAATTTATGAACAAATTTAGCTGATTCTCTATTAGTATCATTAAATAAAAATCAACTTAAACAGCATTGCTAAAAGACAAATGATCACTTCTTACTTGTAGTATCCACATTTGACGATCTGGCTTGAGAAGCTGAACTTGTCGTTTTTGGTTTTCTGCATTGAATATTCAGCCAGCTTGGAGTTAGTGCCAGCCATCATCACTGATCCCTGGACTTTTGGAGTCACTATGTTCAAGTCTGTCTGCCAGCGGTTTTCAATAGACGATGTGCTGGAGCTGACCAAGGACTCACTGGAGTCGTAGACGGAGCTGGACACCTTCATGCTGCACTTCTGACTCGGTCTCCAGTCCACCACAGAAGCTGGGAGCTTCTGCTTTACACCTCTCATGTAGGGATTTTTACACAAAGTGCAGGTTTTGTCTTTCTTGAGCCAGGAAGTCATGTCGATAACAAAGGCACCTTTCCGTTCCATGGTGGTGATATCAAAGCCTTCTCCTGCCAGGTTGGATCCTGGGACAAAATCTGCATCGTTACACTGAGACTCATTGGCCTTGAAACAACCCTGGCTGGTTGTAGAAGGGAGAAAGGTGGCAAAGATGCCCCAAATCAGAAGTGCCTGTAGCATGGCTGGAGTTTCTTGGAGTGTGTCCTGTTAAGGAAGAGACACAGGAAGAGTGCCACACATGTTAAATACTAATTGTGTCCTTTTACACTTCTCATCATCATCACCAACTTAGGGAAGGCTGAAAAGGAACTGTAAATCTTCTGAAAACTGAAGAGGTATAAAAACATCCAGCATTACTGTCTAGTGTAGCAATATTGACCCAGACACAAAAAGCAACAGCTTGAAAATAATTCAGAAGTGAAGTGGCTGCAAAACCGACCTTCAGACCCCATTTTTTCATCCCACCTTATCAATCACCTTTAGTGCCTCATGTTAACTCTCACTACAATGGTGAACCCTTTCAAACCAAATGTGGCAAAGACTTTAAGAAGTCACTGCAAATCTGAATGATGTGCTTGATTAACTTTCTAGTGAGGGCTCAGGGGTACGTCAGCTGCCTGTCTTGAGCCTTCTGAAAAAAAAAATCATGATGCTTTATAAAAAATCTTTTTTTTTTCTTCTTATATCCGAGAACTTATATCCATATGTGCAAAGTTTGGTGCAAAAGGAACATTTTATTATATAATTTCCATTTTCCATTTCCAACAATTGTTTTAATATGTAATTATTAAGTTTTGCAAAATAAATATTAAGTTGCAAAATAAAAATGTTTTACCCAAATTGATTGATATTTGTAACATGTCCAAGCAGAAATGGTAGCAAAATGATCATTTAAATAGTATTTGTCCTAAATGCATTTAGACTCATGATTAGGACACTTAGGATTGAATTTTCATCATAACGCCATGTGATATTTGTAGCAAAATTCAGTGTGTATTTCAAAATGCATTTTGCAAATAACATTCAAATGATCATTTTGCTACCATTTCTGCTTGGACATGTTACAAGTATCAATCAATTTGGGTTAAACATTTTAATTTTCATTTAGCAACTTATAAAGCATTGAAATTAGTATGTAATTTACATATTAAAACTATTTTTGGAAATGGAAAATGTAAATGATAAAATTTTATTTTGCACCAAAATTTGCACATATGGTAATAAAAAAAATTGACATTTATATACACAAATACATTTCCATATTAAATATTGCATTGTCATTTTGAATATTACATTTTAACAGGAATTAAGCTCAAAAACAGCACCCAAGAACAGCTAAGAACAAAACACTGGACTATATAGTAGTGGCGTTCTCTGAGCCCTGATATAAATCATATCCAACATCTATGGTTAGAGTTGAAACATGCAGTATGGAGAATGCAAACTTCAAACCTGAGACAGCTGGAGCAGTGTGCTCATGAAGAGTGGAACAAACCTCCTGTGGACAGGTGCACAAGTCTCAAAGAAACCTACAAAAAATTGTTTCTTTGCAGTGATTGCTTCAAAGGTTGTGCAACAAGATATTAGGTAAAGTTGATTCTGATTTTTATTAAATATGGAATAAAGAATGATGGATAAGATTTACTTTTGTTTATTTCATCTTAATAATTAAAATTATAATACATTTTATTTAAAGATGCCTTTCAAAACACTCAAAGACACCATACAGTAGAATGAAATCATAAAATCAAACAACAAACATTAAAATGAAGCAGAAAAGGCTAATCTGAACAGATGAGTTTTGAGGGATGATATAAAAGAGGCCAGACAGTCACAATCGCATGCTGATTGTGGAAGAGAATTCCAGAGATGAGGAGCAGCCCAGCTAAATGTCCCAAACTCCATAGTGACTAAACAGAAAGTAGGTACAGTGTGGGAAACAGATGAGGAGGATCTGAGAGTGCGCTTTGGGGTGTAGGTATAAAGCAAATCAGAAATGCATGAGGGTGCAAGATTATGAAGTGCTTTAAAAGTGAAAAGCAGAATCTTGTACTCTATTTGAAATTTGACAGGAAGCCAGTGTAGATGATAAAGAACAGGGGAGATCGGCGCGATGGAGGAGGTTCTAGTAGTCTTACGGGCAGTTGAGTTCTGGACCATTTGAAGTTTATGAAGGAGTTTGTGAGTAAACCCAAACAGAAGAGAGTTACAACAGTCAAGCGCGAGGTAACAAGAGCATGTACAAGAACAGCTGTGGAACTGGATTTAAGGAACAGATGAAGACGGCTGATGTTCCGAAGATGGAAGTAAGCAGACCGAGTAATATTGTTCACATGCTTTTCAAAAGACAAGTTCTATCAAGGACAACACCCAGACTCTTTATGAACCCATAATGTTTATGAAATTCTTTACAGTGATTTGTTTCTGAAAACTGTTGGAGTAGTTTTAAATATATATTTACCATTCACTAAATGTGCTGAAATAAATGTCAATATATTCATAATTGTGAAAAAATGTCAAGAATTGCAAAATGTCCATTAAAAGTGCATGTAATTGTGTCTGTTTACTTACCCTGATGTCTGTATGAGCAGATGCGACCTGAGCAGATTAAATGGGTCTTTGAAATGCACCTTTTCAAACTCGCATTTGGTATTTACACACAAGTGCAAGACCTGGGGCAGGACAACTTATAGGTCTATAAATAAGTCCATAGGTTTTGAGGGGTTGGAAAAAAAAAAGCTGTTCGTGAACGTGTTAAGATGTTGTCATTAATCATTACACCGCAGCGCTGTTGAATTCGAGCCACTTAAACTTTACATTTTGGTCAGTTTAGCTTTTGATTTATTTGATTTGTTTTATTATCTGTTATTATTAGTAGCATGTAGAGAACCGAGCACATACACTATGATTTGTGGTAATCTTTTTTTAAAGTTATAGTCAGTTTGATGTTCTGAGCTCATGGACACGTCTAATGCTGTGAAAAGAAAAAACACACATAGCTACACTTCTTTGCTGTGAGATGTGTGGGCTTTATGGATGAAACTCAAAACCTTCAGCTTTGCGGATGTTGCTCATGTTGAAGCAGGGAATGTGTTTGTTGAAGAGCAAGCCCATTTCCAGGAGCATGACCCGTTATTCTTCATAGCCATCACCCAACACACACACACACACACACACACACACACACACACACACACACACACACACACACAGCATTTGCTTTGTTTCCTGTTTTAAAGCAGAGAGTGGAGGCCATTCTCATCAGAACTATTAACACACTCTTTAGTAACCACATTAAGGTACGTAATTTTTCTGCTATGGCAAACATTCAGCTCATTCGGTGTGTGAAGTGTGACATGTTTAGTCATTCTTTCTCCATCGCTAGCGATAATTATATCTGTAAGAAGTGTAAGTCAGTTTGCTCTTCGACGGAGAAGATCCTAGAGTTAGAGGAGCATCCAGAGTATAGAGAGAATTAGTGAGTGCGATAGCAGTCCAGGTTCTGCAGGGGAACGTCTGGATGCCATAGGTCGAGTTAGCATTCCCTGACTTGGCACCAAAGCTATTGCTAAGGCTCACCCATGGAAGCACCATTCCTCTCCGCTTCATGTGTCCAACAGGTTTGCTCTCCTCAGTGAAGCACCCGGTGAGAAATGGCAGAGGAGGCGGAGTCACAGCTATTTATAATAATAATAATAATCTGAGCGTCACACAAAAAACTAAACACAAATTTAGCACATTCAAAGTTCTTTACACCAATTTAAAGTATTTAGAGTTCAAAAGCAGGTCCAGTCAGTCAATTCCATTAATTATTATATATAGACCCTCAGGGGCCCGACTATGATTTTCTTGTAGAATTTGCAGACTTTCTTCACAAATCCAGCTACTTTTTTAGACAAAACATGAATTATTGGTAACTTTAATTATCATTTTGATAATCAAGAAGACTCCTTAAGAGCAGCAGTTGAGTTAATTTTAGATTCAGTAGGAATTAATCAGAATGTTATAGGACCCACTCATAGTGGTGACACACTCTTGATTTGGATATAATATAAAAAAATTATCATTTTTTAAATCTGCCTCAGTCATTGCATTAGTACCTCACCACCTCACCGTGTTAACCACATTCATGCCAGCTACAGCAGCGAGTTTTATCAATAATCTTTCGGAACTGTCGATAATAATTAGATCTCTGTCTGAACCCGCAGAGCTCGACTGGGCCACTGAATGTCTAAAATCAACGTTTCGTTACACTCTAGATGATGGAGCTCCCCTTAAAACCAAAATGATCAGGGAAAACAGCAGTTCTGCTCACATCTACTGAGGAATAACATTTATGAAATGTATCAGTCAGGATTTCGGCCTCATCATAGCACAGAGACGGCACTAGTTAAGGTGGTAAATGACTGTTATTGGCCTCTGATCAGGGTTTTGTCTCTTTACTTGTTTTTCTCGACCTCAGTGCAGCTTTTCACACCATTGATCATCATCTCCTGCTTGCTGGACTGGAGAACGTTGTTGGAATAAAGGGAACAGCTTTCTCCTGGCTCCGGTCTTATTTCAATTCAATAAGCTCAATTCAGGAGATGGCTGCTGAAGGCAGGAGTTGGTCGTTGGGCTCCACTCATGTTCTTTGTATTTTACAGTGTTTTTTTAATGCTACTAAGTGCTTGGATCTACAACTTGTCTGTGCATAATAAGGGCAATTTGGATGGTCCGAATGATGGTGAACACACTAAACTTTATTATTTTGGACATGGACATGCCATTCTTTAATTTATCTGGGCATTTAAAAGTCTGTGCAAGAATGACAGAAACAGCGATATCAGGTCAATATTACATCAAGATAGAGCGCACGCATCCAAGGTAATAATGGTGCTGATACTTTTGGCTGGAGATGTGCATCTGAACCCAGGCCCCATGCTTGATCGCCGGGCTAGCTCTGTGGAGGTAACGCCTGACCCAGGTGAATACGCGCAGGTGATACCGCCCCTGATTGCCTCAGCGCCTCACGCAGCGGAGCTGGAGGAAATGTTGACTCAGTGCCAGGAGCTGCCGGAGCAGCGTCATGCAGGGAAGCCGAGTGCATCCGAGCACCGTATGAGGATATCGGGCTGCGTACACACCGGTAAGTCACCCTGCCTGACAGATAATCATCCGAGGACTGGACCGGGGGATTCTGCGGGTGTTGGGTCTGGTGAGAGTTTTCGCATTCGGCCGGGTGACAGAGCAGCGGCGTTAGTTACAGCGGAGCGTGTAAACCTTTGTGAATCTGGGGAAACAATCAACATACTTCAAACACGCTCGGGTGGCTCAGAAAGTCGTGCTGCACAGAAAATTAAGAATTATCCACTCTTTCAATCTGTTAATCATGCCCGGGTGCTTTGGGATGTTAAGTGCAAACCTAAGGGAATATTAGGCAGGCAGTTAAACATACGCAGCCTGATCCCTAAACGTGATCAGGTCTCAGCACTTCTTCTGGATTCAAACTTGGATTACCTCTGTTTAACAGAATCGTGGCTTCAGAGTAACATTCCAACTAATATGATTGACATTGCTGGGTATCAGTGTTTTAGAAAGGACAGAATAACAGGCAAGGGCGGGGGAGTATTAATATACATCAAAGACAAATTGAAATGTCACTTAATTGAACTGAATACCCCCCTGGAATGTTTAACCCTAAATGTAATCCTTTCGCCTACTATGAATTTTAATATCTCTGTCCTCTATAATCCGCCTTCTCATAATGTTAAGTTTTATGATGAATTAAATGTTATAGTTAAACAACTGGACTTTTATAGAGAGACAGTATGGTATGGTGACTATAATATTAACTGGTCTGATAAAAACTGTAAACATAAACTTAAAGCACTTATGACAAAATACAACTATCGACAAATAATTGTAGGACCCACAAGAATAACAAGGCACACCAAGACCCTCATTGATTTAGCATTTACAAATAGTCCTGAACGAACATGCTGGATCTTGTTTGCACAAACATACCCTGTGCGCATCATGAGGAGCCTCGCTACCACCTCGGCTACTCAGACCACATCTCTGTTATGCTAATTCCAGTGCTCTAAACAGGTTCTGAAACAGGTAAAAACCTGGCTAGCAGGAGCCACCTCTGCTCTTCAGGACTGTTTTGAGTTCACTGACTCGGACATGTCAAGGGAGGCTGAAACGAACGCCAATTCCATCAACTTGGAGTAGTACACATTATCAGTGACCAGCTACATCAGCAAATGCATTGATGATCTCCAAGACCATCACTACACGCTCCAAGCAGAAGCCGTGGATGACCGCACAAGTGCTTGCACTGTTATCATCTACAGACTCTGCTTTTAGATCAGGGGACAAGACGGCCTTAAGAACAGCAAGGGCCAAACTGTCCCGTGCCATCAGAAAAACAAAGTGCAAACACACCAAGCGAATCCACAGTCACTTCCAGGACAGCGGAGTCATCCGGCACATGTGGCAGGGCATCCAGGCGATCACAAACTACAAGACAATTTCACCCGCTTATGACTGTGACGCCTCCCTCCCAGATGCGCTGAACGACCTCTTTGCCCGGTTTGAGGTGCAGAACAACATGCAGAACTCCCTCCCAGATCGGCACACACTTCCATTGGCGTCTGCCGGTCTCACTCGCGGATCGCCCACTTTCTCTCTCAGCGCCCGCCCGAGTTTTCTCGCGGACCGGCATGCCTTTTATTGCGTCCGCCCGAGATAATTTGCTGGCTGACACATTCCTTCCACCGCCACCCGCTCGCACTTAGTACCGGTTTGGTGACCCTCTCTGCGATCTCTCTGCTTGGTGACTTTCTCACCAAGGTTGGCGTCTCTCTCCTCTTTATTGGTGTCGCCGGACTGAAACAGAGCGCACTGATTACTCTCATCAGCTGCAGGTGTTTCTTACCACTCGTTCCGTCCGGTTTCACCCTCCACTCGTGGCCCGCTGGCACAGGGTGTTTACCCAGCAATTGCTCAGCAAGTGAAGCACAATAAGCCACTATAGCAGACATGTAACCTTTCAGGGTCGAAGGAGCAAACCCTGTGGCAAACTGTTACTGCAGGAATTACAGCACTAAACCAACCGGGCAGTTAACTGGGTCCAAATGGTGGTGCTTGCACCACGCAGAGAACAGATGCCATTTGGCAGCGTATGACCTTCTCATAGAGGGTGCTCTGTATTGGAGGATGGTCTCCACTACCTCGGCAGAGAGACCATCTGCTAGGAACTGTGTCCCCTCAAGGGCTAAAGCCACAGCCTCCATATCCCCGGGCGGGTGTGAACCAAGATGCCTGCTGCCTGGGAGAAAACATACTTCCTGGGAGGAATCTCAGAAGGGCGTTTGTTGAGGAGGGACACCAGGTCTGCGAAATATGGTCTGCCCGTCCATCAAGGGGCCACCAGGGGAAAACTCTCTCCAGAACTTCCGGGAGCAGTGCAATAGCGAGAAAGGCATACAGGCATAGCCTCGGCCATGTTTGTACCATGGTGTCCAGCCCCAAGGGGGCTGGGTGAGTGAGGGAGAACCAGAGGGGACAGTGCAATGTCTTCTGAGTCGCAAACAGCTCTGTTAAA
Source organism: Silurus aristotelis (assembly GCF_946808225.1). Lineage (NCBI taxonomy): Eukaryota > Metazoa > Chordata > Actinopteri > Siluriformes > Siluridae > Silurus > Silurus aristotelis. Next base: position 988,481 of record NC_139590.1, read on the forward strand.
CCTCTGCCATATCTGCTCCATCACCTTGGGGTTGAGCCTCTATTCCCCGGGCCTTGGCCCTTGCGCCCAGAGGGCATCTGCTCCCTGATTCAGGTAACCAGGGATGTAAGCCGCCCTCAATGAAAGCAGTCTGCCCACAGGAGGATCTACCATGCCACCCTGTATAGGGGCAAGATCGCAGACCCCCCGATGGTGGATGTAAGAGACCACGAAGTTTTGTCCATACGGCCCAACACAAAGCGATTAATCCGGTCTGTAAGGAAGTGTTTTAGAGCCAGAAACATGGCCAGGATCTCCAGGCAGTTTATGTGCCACGTGAGATGGGGCCTGCTCCACTGACCATGGGTGGGGCGGCCACTCATGACCGCCCCCACCCGTGAGGAACGCATCCATCGTTAGCATTATGCGATGATTTTTATCGACATGAGTTCCTGGCTCAAGAAAGACAGAACCTGCACTTTGTGTAAAAATCCCTACATGAGAGGTGAAAAGCAGAAGCTCCCGGTTTCTGTGGTGGACTGGAGACCGAGTCAGAAGTGCAGAATGAAGGTGTCCAGCTCCGTCTATGACTCCAGTGAGTCCTTGGTCAGCTCCAGCACATCGTCTATTGAAAACCGCTGGCAGACAGACTTGAACATAGTGACTCCAAATGTCCAGGGATCAGTGATGATGGCTGGCACTAACTCCAAGCTGGCTGAATATTCAATGCAGAAAACCAAAAACGACAAGTTCAGCTTCACCAGCCAGATCGTCAAATGTGGATACTACAAGTAAGATGTGATAATTTGTGTTTGAACAATGCTGTTTAAGTTGATTTTTATTTAATTATACTAATAGAGAATCAGCTAAATTTTTATATAAATTCTACTATATTGTCTGTTTTCTAGTTACAGGTTTTAAAATCGTCCAGTCCTGCACCCGAAACTAAGTGAAGATTTTAAAACTTCCTCAGAGATATGATAAGTCTACAAAGCACCTGTACTTCAAGCTGATTGACATGTTTGGCACTCATTACATCACAAAGGTGAATGAGATAATCGAAGCAGAATCATCTATCTGTGTTTAGTAGTCTATTGAAGCACAGTGAATACAACTTCTTACTTTTCACAACAGTTTCAGAATGAATAATGTTGACTGGAAACATTGTGACTGTGTACAGGTGACTCTGGGTGGAGAAATTCGCTCTGTGACCAGCATAAAGGAGTGCCAGGCATCACTGCAGGGTCTGAGTGTGGATGAGGTGAAGTCTTGTCTGGATCTGGAGGCTTCTGTCAGTATGGGAATAGCTTTTAACATGCAAAATGAGGCTCATAACTGCAAGCAGGCCAAGGAAAAGTCTCAGAACAAAAAAAGCTTCTCCAGCACCTTCAGTGACAGGTTTGTTCCACCGTCTCTCTCTTCTTGTGTAAATAATTTGTTGTCAAAAGTGTTACAAAACATTGTAGCTATATGAACTGCCCAAATTAACAACCTATTTATTAAGTTAAGCTGGTTAAATTATTCCAAACATTTATAAAATACATGGTTATTATTTAAAAAATTGTGGGTTTTTTATTTTCTCCAAAAGGGAAACAAACGTGTTTGGTGGCAACACTGAGAATGTCGATCTCCTTTTCTCATTAAATACCAATCCAAAGGCCTATAAGGAGTGGGTCTCATCTCTACCTGCTCACCCTGATGTGCTTTCATACTCGCTCATGCCTCTTCATGATCCTCTGCCAAGGAAGTCAGCAATCCGAACGCATTTACGCAACGCCATCAAGGACTACATCCTCCAGAGGGCTCTGATACGCAACTGCACAAGCCCATGTAAGACTGGTCTAAAGTCCAACCCTAAGGAACCATGTAGCTGCCACAACAACAAAGGTGTGTCCCTCAACTGCTGCCCCACTCAGAAAGGCTTTGCTCATGTTACTGTAACTATTATCAAAGCCACAGGTTTGTATGGAGATTACTTTGGTCAGACAGATGGGTACGTTAAGATCCTCCTCAATGGAAAACACCCAAGAGGAAAGACGTCTATAATCCCAGATAATGACAATCCCATTTGGAACAGTGAATTTCATCTGGAAACTGTGGACCTTTCTCAATTCAGGAGTGTGAAGCTGGAGGTCTGGGATGAGGACAGTGGGTCAGATGACGATCTACTTGGGGGTTGTAGTGTTCCACTGAAAAGTGGAGCAAATACCAATATCTGTTCCCTTAATCATGGACTGCTGTATTATAAAGTCCAGGTGAACCGCATCACTGGTTTGACTGGTTCTTCATGCATGCAGTACAAGCCTTCTCCCATGAATGCACAGCTGAAGAAATTGTACATCTCCAGGAATGCTTACCCAATTCCCAGAGACATGCTCCTGGAGATGGGCGTGCTCCTCGACGAACGCATTCCCCGCTTCAACATGAGCAACATCCGCAAAGCTGAAGGTTTTGAGTTGTAAACCAACTGTGTTTTTAGAGCAGCTTTCGCATATTTACACCAGCTATCAAAACATTAATAGTAGAATAAGTGTGCATTATATTGACAACCTATAGCGTAATATATCATACAGTATATATCATGAATATAACCTCTGCTGTATTTTGCATTTTGAAAGCTTAATAAAAGTTTCCTGAAGATACACGTTGTTGAAATGTTCTTGATGGAAGGCTGATGTTATGGTAGAAGAACGTAAAATTATACCTTTTTGCACTGGGGAACATCCATAAAGCCCACACATCTTACAGCAAGGGGGTGTAGCTATGTGTGTTTTTTCTTTTCACAGCGTGTCCATGAGATCAGAACATCAGACTGACTATCGCTTTAAAAAACTATTTAGTTCTAAAGAAAGCTGTTCTACGTGCACAGTAGACACTCCAATAATAATAAACAGATAATAAAACAAATCAAATAAATCATAAGCAAAACTGACCATAATGTAAAGTTTAAGTTGCTAGAATTCAACAGCACTGCGGTGTAATGATTGATTACAAAATCTGATTAAAAACCACCTTTTTTCACACCTTTTTTCAAATCCCCACAAATCTATGGACATCTTTATAATATGATGAGTGTGGCGGCCTCTACGGCCTGGTCCGCTGGAGTCCCTCTACAGGACATTTGCAATGCTGTGGGCTGGTCCACCCTGCTGACTTTCATCAGGTTCTATAACCTTAGACCATAGAGCCACTTCTGGCTCCTCTGTCCTGGACCCTAGCTTTGCTCTTTCATACTAGGCAGGGACTGGTCAGTCTGGCATGATTAGACTCTTGTTCCCAAAGTGTTGTGACGCAGCTCGAGTTTCTGAAAGGGAACGTCTCTAGGTTATGAGACGCTGCGTTTCTAAGCCACACTCCTTGTATCCCTGCCACGCTTCCCTTCTCTTTTGCAGAAGCTAGCTCCATTACATGCGTTTTGTAGCTCCTGGTCGTGACGTCACCCCACCGGATTGCACACGTGATTCCGAGCGTGAACAACACCGAAGCAGTACCAAACTTTTACGACGCAGCATCTCGTTCTTTTAGGGAACTAGGGTTACATATACAACCTAGAGACGTTTTTGCTAATATATTACAAAGAATAATCTGTTTTATGTGAAGGTTTTTATTTTTTGTTTGATTTTAGGCATGTAGTCGGGTTGGCAGATTGTTTTTGGCTAAGTACAAAGTCTGGTTGCTGCTGTTATAACAAATCTACAGCTCTGATGGTCATTCCTGCAGTCAGCATGCCAATTGCACGCTCCCTCAAAACTTGCTACGTTTGTGGCATTGTGCTGTGTGAGAAAACTGCACAATTTAGGAAGGCGTTTTATTGTGGCGAGCCTAAAGCAATAATCATGTTGTTTAATCAGAATCTTGATCTGCCACACCTGTGAGTTGGATGTATTATCTCAGTAAAGGAGAAGTGCTCACTAACACAGATTTAGACAGATTTGTGAACAATATTTGAGAGAGAAAGGGCCTTTTGTGTACATCGAAAAAGTCTAAGATCTTTAAGCTCATGAAAAATGGGGGCAAAAACAAAAGTGTTGTGTTTATAATTTTGTTCAGGCTGTTTCTTTGGGACAGGAACAATGGTGGACTGTTTCATACATGAGGGGACAACATAACCCGACCTGTGATGCCATCTGGTCCTGCTGCCTTCCTGGTATTCACTCTCCTGAATGCGCTCCTCATGTCATGCTCCATGATGATGACCACGGCTACTTCTCCAGCTCTCTCAATGTGCAGCCTGGAAGCGAGCATAAAAGGTGTTTAGCTCATATGCGAGAAAAGCGTCCGCATTCCTTGTTCTGGAAGATTGTGGTTTATAGTCCGTGATAGTTCTTATTCCCACATGCTGTTGAAGCCACCATCAAACCGTGACTCTAGTTTCCTCCCATAGCAACACTTTGCAGCCTCGTACTCTTTCATGTCCCCGGTGTCGAGTCCCGTGTTGTAGGCAGCGGAGCGGGATATCAGCGCATCGCGGATAGTTTTATCCGCCTATGGCTTCTGTTTGTGAAACGTCCTGATGATGGTTTTCTGTACCGTATCATCTGCTAGTTTCCTGATGAATCCCACAACGGCTTCCGTAAACATGTTGATGTCATCAGAGTTGTGCCAACATTATATTTTATGGTCATTAGTTCCAGATTTGATGTGCAGGAGTGTGAAAGAGGAACAATGCTTGCACTGTTGCACCAGTGCTTGTTTACCATCAGACACACTCCACCTCCCCTTGACTTTCCCAGCTCCAATGTTCTGTGTTTGCGGTGAACCGAGAAAAACTCGGCCGGCTGGATGGTGTGTTCCGCTACCGCTGGGTTCAGCCATGTTTTGGTGAAGCTCTGTATTCGGTGTAGGTCTGTATCGCTCCTTCAGACACTTAGGATGTATCAGTCTGTCACTTAAGGAGCTGCTCAGAGATTAAACTGTTTCATCCAGGGGGTGAGAGTCGTTTTCCAGCAATGATGATAGTTTTGCTACCATCCTCCTTTCTCCCACCTCCTGTACAGTGTCTAGAGGAATCCCCAGGACTGAGCTGGCCTTTCTGATCAGTTTGTCCAGTCTCTTCCTTTCTGCAGTAGAGATGCTGCTGCACCAGCATAACACACCATAGAATATGGCTTAGGCCACCAAAGGTAAAAAAAAGTCTTCAGTAGCTCGCCCTGCACTCCTCTGTATTCCCTGTCACCATCATCCGTGATCAGGCAGACGATGGCAGAGTCATCAGAGAACTTCTGCAGGTGACAGGTTGCTGAGCTGAACATTAAGTCTGCAGTGTAGACGGTGAAGAGGAACTGGGCTAGAACCGTTCCCTGCAGGGCTCCAGTAATGCAGAAAACCATGTCAGACTCACAGTCACGAGTCCTCACGCACTGTGGTCTGTGAGGTAGTCCCATATCCAGGCAGACAGATGATGGTCCACTCCCATGTACACCATCTTATCCCTCAGGAGCAAAGGTTGGATAGTGCTCTCACTGTGCTTCCAGCCAAGATGGCGGCGCGGCAGTAGCTCGCAGCGGCCGCTCCGGGCCCAAAATGGTGCTACTCTCACTTTGTAGCCCGCCTTACTACAATACATGGACATCAGAGCAACCGGTGTCCCTGTGTACAACCGAAAAACCCTGAATGAACTCAGCAACAACCCAAACAACACCATTAATGATGACCTGCGGCAGAAGCTACGCGACCTCGGCGTGCTCCGAGAACCAGGCCTCCAGTCCTCGGCATCGCCTGCGGCGGACGGGCGGAGGAGGGGGAATCGGAAGCGCTGCGCGAGAAAACAGAAGCGCGGAAAGCGAGCGGGTGCTAATGCTAGGCTAAAAGCTAACCCTAGCCGGCCCGCTCTACCATCACTACTGCTGGCAAATGTCTGCTCCCTGGACAATAAACTAGACTACATCAGACTCCAACAAGCTACTCGGCGTGAGTTCAGACACTGCTGCGTTTTTGTGTTTACGGAGACGTGGCTAAGCGACAGAGTTCCGGGCGCCGCCATCCAGCTGGACGGGCTAGCCGCGTTTCGTTCTGACAGAAATGCAGCTCTGTGCGGTAAGACTCGCGGCGGCGGTCTGTGTGTTTACATCAACACGGAATGGTGTAAGAACTCTGTGCTTGTTTCTACCTACTGCTCATCGCTGCTGGAGTTTATTGTTGTGAGATGTAGACCTTTTTATTTACCCCGGGAATTCACCACCGCTATTGTGCTCGGAGTGTACATACCACCTAGCGCTAATGCTAAGGAAGCGCTCAGTGTGCTCTACGGGACCATTAGCGGACTTCAAAACTCACACCCTGACGGATTGTTTATAGTAGCCGGAGATTTTAATCACGCAAATCTCAGGACTGTGCTCCCTAAATTTTATCAGAATGTGTACTTTGCAACCAGAGGAGAAAACACGCTGGATGTTGTTTACACAAACATCCGGGGCGCATACCGGGCGAAGCTCCGCCCCCACCTCGGATACTCAGACCACATCTCTGTTATGTTGATCCCAGCATACAGACCACTCAGCAGGCGTTCAAGACCAGTTCGGAAGCAAGTGAGAACCTGGCCAGCAGGATCCATGTCTGCCCTCCAGGACTGTTTTGAATGCACTGACTGGGACATGTTCAGGGAAGCTGCAACCAACGGCGATTTCATCAACTTGGAGGAATACACGTCAACAGTGACCAGCTACATCGGCAAGTGCATTGATGACGTGACTATCTCCAAGACAGTCACTACACGCTCCAACCAGAATCCGTGGATGACCGCCAAGGTGCGTGCGCTGCTAAAAACAAGAGACTCTGCCTTCAGAGCAGGGGACAGGGTGGCCTTGAAAACAGCAAGGGCCAAACTGTCCCGTGCCATCAGAGAGGCGAAGCGCACACGCCAAGAGAATCCACGGCCACTTCCAGGACAGTGGAGACACCCGGCGCATGTGGCAGGGCATCCAAGCGATCACGAATTACAAGACCACATCACCTGCTTGTGACCGTGACCATCCCTCCTCCCAGTGACCAGGTGCTCTGTCTAACCACAGCTGAAGTGAGGAAAACTCTATGCAGAGTTAACCCACGGAAGTCTGCTGGACCAGACAACATTCCTGGCAGAGTGCTCAGGGAATGTGCACAACAGCTAGCAGATGTCCTCACTGACATCTTCAACATCTCCCTGAGCAGCGCCACTGTTCCTATGTGCCTCAAGACGACGACCATCATTCCTGTGCCGAAAAAGTCTTCTGTCTCCTGCCTCAATGACTATCGTCCCGTTGCACTCACACCCATCATGTTGAAGTGCTTCGAGAGGCTCGTCATGAGGCACATAAAGACCCAGCTTCCACCCGCACTGGACCCCATGCAGTTCGCATATCGTCCAAACCGCTCCACGGACGATGCTATTTCCACAACCCTTCATCTGGCCCTCACCCATCTGGATAACATGGACTCTTATGTAAGGATGCTGTTCATAGACTTCAGTTCAGCATTCAACACAATCATTCCTCAGCACCTGATCGAGAAGCTGAGCCTACTGGGCCTGAACACCTCCCTCTGCAACTGGATCCTGGACTTCCTGACTGGAAGACCTCAGTCAGTCCGGATCGGAAACAGCATCTCCAGCACCACCACACTGAGCACTGGGGCCCCCCAGGGCTGTGTGCTCAGTCCACTGCTGTTCACTCCGCTGACTCACGACTGTGCACCAATGCACAGCTCGAATCACATCATCAAGTTTGCCGATGACACGACCGTGGTGGGTCTAATCAGCAAGAACGACGAGTCAGCATACAGAGAGGAGGTGCAACGGTTAACAGCCTGGTGTGGAGCCAACAACCTGTCTCTAAACGTTGACAAAACTAAAGAGATGGTTGTTGACTTCAGGAGAACACAGAGTGACCATTCTCCACTGATCATCGCTGGATCCTCAGTGGAGATTGTCCTTGGTGTTCATCTGGCGGACAAGCTCACCTGGTCACTTAACACCAGCTCCATCACCAAGAAAGCCCAGCAGCGTCTCTACTTCCTGAGAAGGCTGAGGAAAGCTCATCTCCCTCCCCCCATCCTGTCCATGTTCTACAGAGGGACCATTGAGAGCATCCTGAGCAGCTGCATCACTGCAACTGCACCGTCTCGGAACGCAAGACCCTACAGAGGATAGTGAGGACAGCTGAGAAGATCATCGGAATCTCTCTCCCCTCTATCATGACATCTACACTACACGCTGCATCCGCAAAGCACACAGCATTGTGGATGATCACACACACCCGTCACACACACTTTTCACACTCCTACCATCAGGGAAACGGTTCCGAAGCATTCGGGCCGCCACATCCAGACTGTGCAACAGTTTTTTTCCCGCAAGCCATCAGGCTCCTCAACAAAGAACTGAACTGAACTCTCTCTCACACACACACACACACACTTACACACAACTGTGTGACTGATCCGCACAAACCGGACTCAACACCCATCATACACTTCGTTCACCCAGGTTTTCAATACCAATCACATTTTTCACGATCGCAAAATGTTTACATGCCGTCTGTTGCTGATTCCGGGACTTGTTATTTTGCACAATATTCTGTCCAAATCCTTTGGTTACTGTTAAATCTATTTTTGATTGCTGCTACTGCTGAATTGCACAAATTCTGTTTACATTTTTCTGTTTACACTGCACCTTATTCTGTTACGACAGGTTTCACTGGCGGAGCTATTTCTATTTTTTATTTTATATTTTGTGTATTGTGTATTGTCCTGCACTGTCCTGTGTTGTCTTGCACTGTCTTGTGTTGTCTTTTGCACTGTTTGCACCAGCTGCACACATGCACTTTATGTGGCGAGGATCTTAGTTCTTGGCCCTGTGTTCTTCTGTTCTGTACTGTTTGTTTTATGTTGTTTTATGTAGCACCTGGGTTCAGGAGGAACGTTGTTTCATTTCACTGTGTACTGCATCAGCTATATATGGTTGAAATGACAATAAAAGCTTCTTGACTTGACTTGACTTGACTTTTCCAGGTGCAAAATAGCCAGATGTAGGAGGAAGATGAGAGTCTTCCACTCCAATGCCAGTTTGGTAGGCAAACTGAAGTGGATCCATTGATGGGCTCACCAGAGGTCGGAGATGAGTCAGCACCAGCATCTCCAATGTCTTCATTAGATGCGAGGTGAGTGCTACTGGTCGGTATTCTTTTGGGCACAACGTCTTTGGTACAGGCACAACGCAGGATGTTTTCCATAGCTGTGGCACCTTCCCCAGCTTCAGGTTCAGGTCAAACTTGTACAGCACTATGCCACACAGCTGGTCTGCACAGGTCTTAAAGAGCCTGGAGCTGATGTTGTTTAGGCCCGCAGCCTTCCTCACTTTGAGCTTCCTGAGCTCTATTCTCACCTGGGCTTCTGTGAGAGGCAGTGTGTATTGGTTGGAGTGGGGGGGGGGGTGTTGTGTGTAGGCTGTGAGCTGATAGCAGTGCATAGAGAGGTGGGGCTGGAGCAGCTTGCTGTGGAAGCAGAGAAGGGGGGAAGGGGAATGATTCAGATCATTCACCCACTTCTGGTCACCTTCAGTCTGAGAGCTGGGCTCCTTATGACCAGTGATGGTTTTGAGCTGCTTCCACACACCACTGACGTTGTTCTGCTGCAGCTGATCCTCAATCATCCTCCTGTAGCATGCTTTTCCTTCCCTGATCTTCTTTCTCAGTTTTCTCTGGACAGTTTTCAGCTGCGACGATGCTACTCCAGGAAAAACCGGAGTAGCATTGCCGTGTTGCGGAATGCTAACAGCTGATCCCTGGTTAAAACAATAGGATAGCGGCTGAGTTTTTAGATTCGACTGTGAACAAAGTAAAAAAAAAAGCAGGAAAAGTTGAGCAAACTGTGACTTTGTTGATGTCCATTGTGCAGTTTACAATTAGACACACATACACTCAAAAAGAAAAGAAAAACACGTGCCAGAACACTATAAATTAAATAAACATAATGTCAAACTTAAAGGGAGCTGCTGCAACAGGTGGCACCTAATTCCACCGATTGTTTAAGTGACGTTTAAGACCTACCTCTTCCTGAAACACCTAAATTAGCACTTTCCAAGTTTGCTTTGTAGAAATAAAGATTTATATTTATATTAAGTTTGTGATCTAGTGTACCAGTGTATATTTATACATTGCTAGAGACTCAACACACTGTTGTAAGTCGCTCTGGATAAGGGCATCTGCTAAATGCCACAAATGTAAATGTAAATGTAAATGTGATGGCAGCCAACCTCACCCACGCCATCTTGTCAAAAAGAGGTGCTGATAATTCAGCAAATTTGCAAGCTAGCAAACATGTTGCACTTTGCTAAAGTTATTTGGGCAATTCAGCTCTTTTCATTTCTGGTATTTCAGGGAAGATTTTTTTTAAATAAATGTTTTTGCAGAGAAATAGGCGGAATGAATGTCACTTCGATTAGAATATTGACCTATGCCACCTAAGCCATATGATGATTTCTTACTTAGTGTTTCACATTTGTTAACGTCAGGCTTGCTGTCTTTTTGGCATATTGCATTCAATGTTTGAATTTATCTCACATTAAGGAAGAGTGATTAGGGGAAGTATGAGAGAAATTATGAGAGAAAGTTTGTTTAAATTATACTTATGATACAATGCAACGTCCAATTACCGTAATTTCCGGACACACCCATATATAAGCCGCACCCACTGAATTTGACAAAGATTTTTATTTTAAACATAAATAAGCCGCACCTGTCGATAAGCCGCAGGTGTCTACACTGAAACTTATGAACTTTACAAAGGCTTTAATGAAAGACAGTGTCTGTTACACAGGTGAAATATGTTGTGGCTCCTTTAAGAGCATAGCGGTATTTTGGGAATAGTGTGCAAGACTGAGGAATATGTCCTTATTATCTTCTGATGCTCATTTCTAAGTTTCTTTGACTAACCCGTAACGCTGTTGCCAAGAAAAATAAAAAAGCACGAGTTTTGGAAACCTGTCTGTGTTTATATGATTTCTGTTGTAACTGAAGTTAGTGAGCTCTCCCTTCACCCAGACTCAATGCGTTACAACGGCTTGTATCTAAACAGTAGCCGACCAAGAAATTCATTGTTCACGGTCTTCCTCTTTCCTTTCACAACTATTTCTCTCGAGAGTTTTTCTTTTGGCTTCGTCATGCGTTTAAAAAAAGTTTTTTTCTCCCGAAGCCGTGCAGCTCAGAACACAGGTGAGGTGCGTTTTTTTCGTTCGGAAATGTCATTGGTCTAATGTTATGGGGATCAGTTTTTTGGCTTGAAGTTTGTAAAACCGGGAAAAACACAGGAAAAATTCAGAAATAAGACGCTTCGTTGTTTAAGCCGCGGGGTTCAAAATGTGGGAAAAAAGTAGCGGCATATAGTCCGAAAAATATGGTAAGTAGTGATGGTTTGATCAATAATGATTAAAGGAAACATGCATAGTTCAGCTCCAGAGTCTTCTGATATGAGACTCTTTCATTTATTATTTGTCACCCAACATGAACAGTCTGTTCTGTATATAATACAGGAATTAGTTGATAAGTCTCAGATACCTTTACAGATATTCAGTGAATCTGTGAATTACTGCTACACTGAAATCCATTCTAGTCTTTAAATATTTAACTCGTGTCTTATTATAACATTACAAAAAAACATTAATTATATAATTATAATGTATTTTCATATTAATTTTTGTATAGTTGAGGTTCCCTGGTGGTCTAGTGGTTAGGATGCGGCGCTCTCACCGCTACGGACGGGTGCGATCCCCAGTCAGGGAACCAAACCCAGCAACTCTCAGTGCCGGTCCCAAGCCCGGATAAATGGGGAGGGTTGCATTAGGAAGAGCATCCAGCATAAAAACATGTGCCAAATCAAACATGCGGAGGATCCGGTGTGGCGCCCCCTAATGGGAGAAGCCGAAAGAAAGTTTTATTTTTTTGTATAGTTGATTCTGGATTGAATTCCTTTATACATACAGTTGGTTGAATTGCTGCATTATACTTTTATGGTGTAATTATTTTTACCTTAACAGTCAATGTGATATGTTACAAACTTTTTCTTGGGGGTGCTTAAATTGTAAAGTGGAAAGTTCACTATTTACATTAAGGTAAGATGTTGATGCATTAAATACTTGAGTACGATAGGTAATAAATGTAAAATATTTAATGGTATTTGTGTTTCAGATTACCTGGCTGTTTACAGAACGCACTTGAGAAACAGTTTAGTGAGGAGAAATCAATCTACATATAAAATATTGGTCACAAATTATTGACCACTGTAAGTAATAAACAGTAATAATAAAAAAAGTAAAAAAAAGATGTAAATTATAAGTAATAAAAGTATAGCACATCTACTAATAATTAGTAGATTTCTGTTTAAAAATGTCACCTTGTATTAGATTTTTTAAATCGATGCATTACATCTTTACTTTTTTGCCGATGCACAGATGCAGATTGGTGAATCTTACCATCCTTAATTTATATTGATTTTCAGTTTATCAAACTGACAAACTCTAATTATTGCTATTATTTTACTAAAATTGTGTAGCTCATTTAAAGCTTTACAATGTTTTTTTTGTTTTTAGGGACTGTCAGAAACAACCAGCTGACAGCAAATGTTACAGACCAAAAGTTGGAAGCCTACATAAAAAGGTGGCTTCACCTGGCAAGCGACAGAGACAGAGGGTGAAGAACAAGAAAGGAACGACATACGATCCAAGGAACTTGTAAGTCAGTTAAATTTTTGCTGTGTGCAACTGTTTGTTATTGTATCATGGTTTTTCTGAATACACAGTCTTGGAAAGTGTTAATTAAAACGTTTATCTGTTTATTGAGATATAACAATATATAACAGTGTAATTTGAAGTTGAGGTTTTAAAGCCTGCCTGGAGTTTGCCAAAAGTCACCTGAAGGACTCTCAGACCATGAGAAACAAAGATTGAACTATTTGGCCTGAATGCTAAGCGTCATGTCTGGATGAAACCAGTCACCGCTCATGAAGCAGGGTGTGGTAGCATCATGCTGTGGGGATGTTTTTCAGCAGCAGGATCTGGGATACTGGTCAGGATTAAGGGAAGATTAATCCAGCAATGTACAGAGACGTCCTTGATAAAAAACCTGCTATAGAGCACTTTGTACCTCAGACTGGGGCAACGGTTTCATCTTCCAACAGGACAATGTCCCCAAACACACAGCCAAGATAACAAAGGAGTAGCTATGGGATGACTCTGCAAATGACCTTAAGTTGCCCAGCGGGAGCCCAGATTCAAACCTGATTGAATGGCTGTGCACCGATGCTCCCCATTCAACCTGATAGATTTTAAGAGGGTCTGCAAAGAAAAAATTGTGTGAAACTGCCCAAAAATAGGTGTGTCAAAGCTTGTAGCATCAAACTCAAAAATAATGAATTAATCATTAATCAAAACGCATACAGGACATTTTTTTACTTTTCACAGTATGAGCAAAGAGATTAGTAATATGTGTTTGGTCCTTTGTGGACAGCAGTGGACAGTCTACCACCTGTGTACGACTAAGGTCCAATAGTGCTGATGAACAAACAAGTATAAGCAAAATGGAGCAAAATGTAAAGTTTGAGCATCTGGAATTCAACGGCATTGAAATGGTTAATAATAACAGCTTAACACACACACACACACACACACACACACACACACACACACACACACACACACACAAACACACACACACACACAAACACAAACACTTAGAACAGTTCGCACTTTTTTTTAAACCCCTCAAAATCTATAGACCCATTTATAGATCTAGAAGTCATCCTGCCCCAGTTCATGCAATTGTGTATAAATACCCCTGTAGAATTAAAGAAGAGCTCATTTTGAAAACCCTTCTAGAGTGCACAGCTTTTATCTACTCATACGAACTTCAAGGTAAGTAAAAAGTCCCCAAGCTTTAAATTGTCAATTTTTAATGGACACAACTTTTTTCAAATTATGAAAATACTGACTACTTTATTCCAGTAAATCTATTGTATGGTAAATATATATTTCAAATTATTCTCACAATTTTTTAAAAGACAAAACACTGTAATTATGAATTAAACAATGCTGATATCCACCCACACATAAATTAAGTAAGGAACATGAATAAATGCAATACTGAATATTGTTATATTGTTGTTGTACAGACGTTTGCAAGTTTTTTGCTACTCACTATGAACAATTTTCTCTGAAAACAGACAGATGTAACTGGCACCATCATTGTTTATGTAATATATAAATAAAAAGAAACTCTGCTTGTAATTTTTGATTCAACAGCATATTTTAAATAATAATACAAATGAAAACTGAATGGACAGAAATGATGGCATCCTTTACCTAATATCTTTTTACACAACCTTTAAGGACCATCACTGCTTTTGAATAATTTTTGCAACTGTAGTCACAGGAGCATCATACTGCTTGGTGGTCTTAAAGGTGTGGTCCACACAAAGATACAGCAGCAGAGTGACAACTTTTCTTCACTGAAATAGACTGAATGACTGACTACAAGATTGAAGATGTGCGATACTAATTACAGAAAACAACTGAACCCTAACCATTCCTCCACAATCAAAAGGAAAGAAAAATTGTATTAAATATATTAAATAAACTGTGATGGCTGCCAATGAATTTTGTCTTTCAAGATATTTTTTTTTTATATTGTGGGTTCTATGTTTTTTTTTATTAGCATATCACAGTTATTAGAGTCAGCGTGTGAGTATTGATAAATGTGTTTGTGCTGAGTATTATTGCAGAGAGAAACAAAGACTTTTCCCCCTGTTTGCAGAGCGTTTGAAAAGCCAAGTTCTCTGATCAAAAAGGAGTTTGTGTGTTCTGTTAAATACCACTACTGATAGAGAGGCTGTGGCAGAAAACTTGGACAGACAGACAGACAGACAGACAGACAGACAGACAGACAGACAGACAGACAGACAGACAGACAGACAGACAGACAGATTGTCTCCCGACTGAGAAGCTGCTAAATTTTATTTGCGTTTTTTTCAGCACACTTTAAAAAAGGACTAAATTAAAAGGCTCAACAGAAAGTTGCAGTATTTCGCTCTGTGTGTGTGTGTGTGTGTGTGTGTGTGTGTGTTTGCTGGGTGAACCACCAGCTCTGCCGTTCTCTCTCTCTGTGGTTCTGCCAGTTATTGAAAGCATAAAGAGGAAGACATAAGTAAAATGAGATTCACAGCTGATGTATGACCACGCCCCCTACCATATACCTCCACTAACTCAGGGTAGGGGTGGGGGCTTGCAACTGACCCTCCTCTCCCAAATATAGGGGCTACTACTCAATGGTGCAGTATTTTGTCTCTGTCACTGAGAGCTACTACAATTTTTAGACCAATTTCAATCCAGACACTGAGGTGGTATATGTGTAGTGCATCTTCTCCATCTGTGCATCTGACTTCATAGTCAAATTCTTTGACTCACCATGTGACCACAAATGGTCCTTGTTATATTTACATTTACAGCATATAGCAGACACCCTTATCCAGAGCGACATACAAAAGTGCTTTAAATCTCTATTAATGAATAAATCAACACTGGTTCACTAGGTTACTGACTTAAAATATCATCAGCTGATAAAACTCTGTTGATAGGGATTATTGCACAATTCTTTAAACAAAGACATGAAACAAACAGGGGGAAAAAAGTGCTAGTTTAAGTTGCTTAATGTATGTTTACCGTAATTTCCGGACTATTAAGCGCACCCAAATATAAGCCACACCCACTGAATTTGACAAATATTTTTATTTTGAACATAAATAAGACACTGAAACTAATGAACTTGACACAGGCGTTAACGAAAGACTGTTGCACGGTGTAACTGGTGAAATATGTTGTGGCTTCTTTAAGAGCAGAGCGCCATTTTGGGAATAGCCTGCCGCCGCATTTATCAAATACCGAGATATCAAAAAAATATAAAAAGATATAAAAAAAATAAAAAAGCACGAGTTTTGGAAACCTGTCTGTGTTTATATGATTTCTGTTGTAACTGGAGTTAGTGAGCTCTCCCTTCACCCAGACTCAACACGCTACAACGGCTTGTATCTAAACAGTAGCCGACCAAGAAAGTCATTGTTCACTGTCTTCCTCCTTCCTTTCACAACTATTTCTCTCGAGAGTTTATCTTTTAGCATCGTCATCGTTTTTTTTGTTTCTGTTCGGAAATTTCATTGGTCTAATGTTTTGGTGATCAGTTTTTTGGCTTGAAGTTTGTGAAACCGGGAAAAACCCAGGAAAAATCCATAAATAAGCCGCTTCGTTGTTTAGGCTGCGGGGTTTAAAGTGAGGGAAAAAAGTAGCGGCTTATAGTCCGAAAAATACGGTAAGTTGCTACTTTACCAGATGGGTAGCAAAACAAGAACTTTATCTCCCTTAATAAACTCCTGTAGTCAAGAACCCTCAGATTACAGCCAGGATTGGTAGTCTTGTGCCTGTATTAAATTCTCCTGTCCCGTGTTAATTGAAAAAAAAAGTGAATTTTTGCTATCCAGGCAAGGGTTTACTGAATTTGGTTCTCCTCCCGACTTTCCTTAAAGACATTTATGACTCTAAGGATCACATTGAGTAGGGAGACTTTTATAATTTTGTTGGAGTGTTGAATCAACCATTGGTTTCAGCACCACCGAAAAACCCAAGTTTGTGAGGGTCTATAGGAGACTCATAGAGACAGGGGAATAAGACAAGCAAACAAAAAACAAAATTAAAAGTTCAACACTTTGTGGGGGTCTGAACTGATCTTTCAAATAATGATTAGTGCAGAAAGAACTCAGTGCAGAAAGACATGATTAATATTTAGCATGTGTGGCACAACCATTTCTTTCTGTGTCTCTTCCTTAACAGGACAAACAAACACCAAGTCCAGCCATGCTACAGGCACTTCTGATTTGGGGCGTCTTTGCCACCTTTCTCACTCCTACAAGCAGCCAGAGCTGTATAAAGGCCAATGAGTCTCAGTGTAACGATGCAGATTTTGTCCCAGGATCCAACCTGGCAGGAGAAGGCTTTGATATCACCACCATGGAACGGAAAGGTGCTTTTGTCATCGACATGACTTCCTGGCTCAAGAAAGACAAAACCTGCACTTTGTGTAAAAATCCCTACATGAGAGGTGAAAAGCAGAAGCTCCCAGCTTCTGTGGTGGATTGGAGACCGAGTCAGAAGTGCAGAATGAAGGTGTCCAGCTCCGTCTACGACTCCAGTGAGTCCTTGGTCAGCTCCAGCACATCGTCTATTGAAAACCGCTGGCAGACAGACTTGAACATAGTGACTCCAAAAGTCCAGGGATCAGTGATGATGGCTGGCACTAACTCCAAGCTGGCTGAATATTCAATGCAGAAAACCAAAAAGGACAAGTTCAGCTTCTCAAGCCAGATCGTCAAATGTGGATACTACAAGTAAGATGTGATCATTTGTCTTTTAGCAATGCTGTTTAAGTTAATTTTTATTTAATTATACTAAAAGAGAATCAGTCAAAAGTTTTTGAGTTCTACTTCGTGGTCTGTCTTCTAGGTACAGGGTTTTAAAACGTCCAGTCATTAGCCATGACCTAAATGAAGATTTCAAAAGTCTCCCTCAGAGATATGATAAGTCTACAAAACACCTCTACTTCAAGCTGATTGACATGTTTGGTACTCATTATATCATGAAGGTGACTCTGAAGCAACATCATCTATCTGTGTTTAAAGTATTCTATTGAAGCACAGTGAATAAAACCTTTTACTTTTCACAACAGTTTCAGAATGAATAATGTTGACTGGAAACATTGTGACTGTGTACAGGTGACTCTGGGTGGAGAAATTCGCTCTGTGACCAGCATAAAGGAGTGCCAGGCATCACTGCAGGGTCTGAGTGTGGACGAGGTGAAGTCTTGTCTGGATCTGGAGGCTTCTGCCAGTATGGGAATAGGTTCAGACATGCAAAATGAGGCTCATCACTGCAAGCAGGCCAAGGAAAAGTCTCTGAACAAAAAAAGCTTCTCCAGCACCTTCAGTGACAGGTTTGTTCCTCTGTCTCTCTCTTCTTGTGTAATGAATTTGTTGTCAAAAGGGTTACAAAACATTGTAGCTATATGAACTGCCCAAATAAACAACCTATTTATTAAGTTAAGCTGGTTAAATTATTCCAAACATTTATAAAATACATGGTTGTTATTTAAAAAATTGTGGGTTTTTTTATTTTCTCCAAAAGGGAAACAAACGTGTTTGGTGGCAACAATGTGAATGTCGATCTCCTTTTCTCATCAAATACCAATCCAAAGGCCTATAAGGAGTGGGTCTCATCTCTACCTGCTCACCCTGATGTGCTTTCTTACTCGCTCATGCCTCTTCATGATCTGCTGCCAAGGAATTCAGCAAAACGAGCACATTTACGCAACGCCATCAAGGACTACATCCTCCAGAGGGCCCTGATACGCAAATGCACAAGCCCATGTAAGACTGGTGTAAAGACCAACCCTAAGGAACCATGTAGGTGCAGCTGCCATGGCAACAAAGGTGTGTCCCTCAACTGCTGCCCCACTCAGAAAGGCTTTGCTCATGTCACTGTAACTATTATCAAAGCCACAGGTTTGTATGGAGATTACTTTGGTCAGACAGATGGGTATGTCAAGATCCTCCTCAACGGAAATCAACTAAGTGGACAGACATCCATAATCCAAGAGAACAACAATCCCATTTGGAACCGCAATTTTCCTCTGGGAACTGTGGACATTTTTCAATTCAGGAGTGTGAAGCTGGAGGTCTGGGATGAGGACAGTGGGTCAGATGACGATCTACTTGGGGGTTGTAGTGTTCTACTAAAAAGTGGAAGAAATAACAATATCTGTCCCCTTAATCATGGACTGCTGTATTATAAAGTCCAGGTGAACTGCATCACTGGTTTGACTGGTCCTTCATGCATGCAGTACAAGCCTTCTCCCATGGATGCACAACTGGAGAAATTGTACATCTCCAGGAACGCTTATCCGATTCCCAGAGACATGCTCCTGGAGATGGGCGTGCTCCTCGACGAACGCATTCCCCACTTCAACATGAGCAACATCCGCAAAGCTGAAGGTTTTGAGTTGTGAACCAACTGTGTTTTTAGAGCAGCTACCGCATATTTACACCAGCTATCAAAACATTTATAGTAGAATAAGTGTGCATTACATTGACAACCTATAGCTTAATATATCATACAGTATATATCATGAATATAACCTCTGCTGTATTTTGCATTTTGAAAGCTTAATAAAAGTTTCCTGAAGCTACACGTTGTTGAAATCTTCTTGATGGAAGCCT
This sequence comes from Silurus aristotelis, assembly GCF_946808225.1. Taxonomy (NCBI): domain Eukaryota; kingdom Metazoa; phylum Chordata; class Actinopteri; order Siluriformes; family Siluridae; genus Silurus; species Silurus aristotelis. The sequence goes on from NC_139590.1 coordinate 1,007,738, forward strand.
GATGTATGTTAAAGCATTTTTGCACTGGGGAACATCCATAAAGCCCACACATCTTACAGCAAAGGGTTGTAGCTATGTGTGTTTTTTCTTTTAACAGCATGAGCAAAGACGTGTCCATGAGATCAGACTGACTATCACTTTAAAAATCTATTTGGTTCTAAAGAAAGCTGTTCTACGTGCACAGTAGACACTCCAATAATAATAAACAGATAATAAAACAAATCAAATAAATCAAAAGCAAAACTGACCAAAATGTAAAGTTTAAGTGTCTAGAATTCAACAGCGCTGCGGTATTATGACTGATTACAAAATTTTAACACACCCTCTAACACCTTTTTTTACACCTTTTTTTCAAATCCCCACAAATCTATGGACATCTTTATAATATGATCACAAATGCTGAGCTTATAAAACTAGGAGCTACTGACCATATAGACTGTATAAGACTGCAGAAAGAACATCACTTATAATCTTATACTCCAGTACTCATGTTAGTTCTCACTCTCCAGTGTTCTGTATTGTTGAAAGATTTATGATCAAACTCTTGATGTCACCCATATGAGGATGGGTTCCCCTTTTGAGTCCGGTTCCTCTCAAGGTTTCTTCCTCATAACATCTAAGGGAGTTTTTCCTTGCCACAGTCGCCAGCGGCTTGCTCAACAGGGACAAATTCACACCATTCACCTTCACTGTTGATTTGTGTAAAGCTGCTTTGAGACAATGTCTGTTGTGAAAAGCGCTATACAAATAAACTTGACTTGACTTGATTTGACTTGAGTGTGGCGGCCTCTACGGCCTGGTCTGCTGGAGTCCCTCTACAGGACATTTGCAATGCTGCGGGCTGAGTCCACTTGAGGTGGAATATAAACAGCACGGACTATGACCGAGCTAGATAGATGGGGTGAAATTTTATGGTCAGTAGTTCCAGATTTGGTGTGCAGGAGTGTGAAAGAGGAGCAATGCTCGCACCAGTGGTTGTTAATCATCAGACACACTCCACCCCCCCTTGACTTTCCCAACTCCAATGTTCTGTCTTTGCGGTGAACCGAGAAAAACTCGGACGGCTTGATGGTGTGGTACGCTACCGCTGGGTTCAGCCATGTTTCGGTGAAGCTCTGTATCGCTCCTTCAGACACTTAGGATGTTACAGTCTGTCACTTAAGGAGCTGCTCAGAGATTAAACTGTTTCATACAGGGGGTGAGAGTCGTTTTCCAGCAATGATGATAGTTTTGCTACCATCCTCCTTTCTCTCACCTACGGTACAGTGTCCAGAGGAATCCCCAGGACTGAGCTGGCATTCTTGATCAGCTTTTCCAGTCTCTTCCTTTCTGCAGTAGAGATACTGCTGCACCAGCATACCACACCATAGAATATGGCTGAGGCCACCAAAGGTCAAAATTTGTTGGAATGGGATCTAACTGACATGTTGTAGATTTAGCTTTGATAATAACATCATACAGCTCTTCCTGTCCTATACATGTACAACAGTGTAGTTGTGGAGTTGAAGGTGACACTGTGTCAGGAGATGGTCTCAAAGGTTGAACTGCCACAATTGTTTTTCTAATGGTTTCTATTTTTTCAGTGAAGAAAGTCCAAACTACTAAACTGTGATGGAACACATTTTTCAGATCCCTGATTTGTAGTTAACTTAGCTACTGTAGTAAAAAGGAACCTGGGATTGTTTTTGTTGTTTTCTATGAGTTTGCTCAGGTGTTCAGCTCTAGCAGCTTTTAGCGTCTGTCTGTAGCTGAGCATACTGTCTTTATACGCAATTCTAAATACCTCCAATTTAGTTTTCCTCCATTTTCTCTCCAGATTACGGGCTGTTCTCTTTAGGGCATGCGTATGACTATTATACCAAGGTGCAGGTGGTTGTTCTCGAACCTTTTTTAACCGGATGGGGGCAACAGTGTCTAATGTGCTAGTGAGGATAAGGTCTATGTTGTTAGCCATTTCATCAAGATTATTAGCAGTTATGGGTTTAGTGAGAAACTGAGATAAATCAGGCAGGTTATTTATGAATCTGTCCTTAGTGTTTGGAACAATAGTCCTACCAAGTTGATAGCGTGGTGAAACACGGCTAATCTGCTCTACCGGTAGTTTGTACAGTATGAGATAATGGTCTGTGATGTCATCACTCTGCGGTAAACCAGAGTGAGTTTTCTATGTATGTCTGAAAGTACAATTTTAAGAACGAGCACTTCAAATGATTTAAAACTGAATCCTAATCTCTGACTAACATTAAGAGAAGCACTATAAATGGTTCCTACACCCCCCCCCCCCCCATGACCAGTCTGACGGGGCTCATGCTTATAAACATATCCTGACGGTGTCGACTCGTTTAGACCCATATAATCACCTGGTTTAATCCAGGTTTTAGTGAAACAGAGTGCTGAGAGATTATCTGTGATCATCTCATTTACAATCAGTGCTTTGGGTGCAAGTGATCTAATGTTTAAAAGACCAAACTTTAGAACTTTGTTGTGTTTGTTTATCTGGCATTTTTCAGTTTTAACTGTAATAAGATTATTTCTGGATCTTGTGTATTTAATTCTTGGTTTTGCTACACGAGGAATAGATACGGTTTCTATAAACTGGACTGTGTGTGTACTTGTAACTATTTGGTCTGTAGTATGCGTGTTCTCATAGTTGAAAATTTCCTGATGTCTTACCAGTCAGATGGTGTGAAGTATCCTAGAGATGTTATCTGATTGCAATCTACATATAAAATATTGGTCACAAATTATTGACCACTGTAAGTAATAAACAGTAATATTACAAATTACAAAGTTTTACTCCTATTCATGAGAATGACTTAATTTAATTAATTTCCTCATCAAAATCATCAACCTGCATTCTCGATCCCTCACCTACAATAATTTATTTATTAAAAATAATAAACTCTTCCATTAGGACTGGTTTTGTACCTAAATCCTTCAAACTGCAGTTATCAACCCTCTAATTAAGAAACCTGACCTTCACCCTGTCAGCTGTCCAACTACAGTCCAATATCAAACCTCCTCTTTATATCCAAGATTCTAGAAAATGTTGTAGCACAGCAGTTCTGCTCACATCTACTGAGGAACAACATTTATGAAATGTATCAGTCAGGATTTCGGCCTCATCATAGCACAGAGACGGCGCTAGTTAAGGTGGTAAATGACTGTTATTGGCCTCTGATCAGGGTTTTGTCTCTTTACTTGTTTTGCTTGTTCAGCTTTTAATACCATTGATCATAATCTCCTGCTTGCTGGACTTGAGAATGTTGTTGGAATAAAGGGAACAGCTCCCTCCTGGCTCAGGTCTTATCTGACTGATCGCTATCAGTTTGTTGATAGCATGAGTTCTCCACACTCTCTGAGGTAAAGTTTGGTGTTCTGCAAGGATCTGTCTTAGGCCCACTGCTTTTCTCTTTATATCTGCTGCCTCTGGGTGAAATTATACATAAACATGGTATTCTCTTCCATTGCTATGCTGATGATACACAGCTGTATATATCAGCAAAGCCAGATGAGAGAGATCATCTTAACAATATTGAGGAGTGTGTAAAGGACATTAGACAGCGGAGGCTTGATAACTTCCTTCTGCTCAACTTGGATAAGACGGATGTACTTTTACTAGGACCACATGCAGCTAGAAGTAAACTCCTAATGTCCCTCAATGGTGTTTCTGTCTTAGTGTGTATAGCAGTCAAAGACCTTGGTGTGATTACTGACCCGAAATAGAAATATGATGTCGTTACAGGATGCAGAAAAACTAGTTGATGCTTTTGTAACATCTAGATGAGACTACTGTAACGCTTTACTGTCTGGGTGTTGGAGTAAGTGCAGAAATAAGCTTTAGTTAGTTCAGAATGCAGCAGCAAGAGTCCTCACTAGATCTAGAAAATATGAGCACATCAGCCCTGTTTTAATCATCTACACTGCTCCCAATTACATCTCACACTGATTATAAAATACTACTACTGACGTATAAAGCACTTAACGCTCTCACGCCACAGTATCTGAGTGAACTTCTGTACCAGGATGATCCTCCACGCCTACTTAAATCAAAAGGTGCAGGCTATTTGTTGGTACCTCAAATAATGAAGACTACAGCAGGGGCAGATGTTTCTCTTATAAAGCCCCACATTTATGTAACAACCTTCCAATCAGTGTTCAGGACTCAGACACAGTCGAGGTAAAAAAATTTTTTTTTTAGTCAAGTCTTTTATCAGTAGATTTCTTCTTAGGTAAAGGAACAGATCTGGAGGGACAAACGTACTTATAAAGAACATATATTCACTTTTAATCACCACATTATCTCTGTAAAGCTGCTTTAAAACAATGTTCATTGTTAAAAGCGCTATACAAAGAAACATGAATTAAATTGAATTAATAATAAAACAAGTAATAAAAGATGTAAATTAGAAGTAATAAAAGTATAGCACATCTACTAATAATTAGTAGATTTCTGTTTAAAAATTTCACTTTGTATTAGATTTTTTGCATTACATCTTTATGGACAATTACAATCTGGACTTCGCACAGCACAGTGCACTTTACATTTTATTTTATACCACACCATACCGTACACAGACACTTTACACCACACCATAGCGCACACGGACACTTTATGGACAATTACAAAACCACCTTAATTTGTTTACTGTTTTACTGCTTACTGCCATAAGCATATTCTGTATATACATCTTTTTTCTCTCATATATATCTTTATATATTCTTACATTTTATATAGTTTTTAAACTTTATTTATCTGCCTTCTTTACTTTGTATTATTTTTTCTCCCCATCCTATTCCCTCATGCCGGACCGTCGTAAAAAGCATTTCACTGCATGTCGTACCCTGTATGTATGTGACAAATAAAATTTGATTTGATTACATCTTTATTTTTATGCCGAGGCACAGATGCAAATAGGTGAATCTTACCATCCTTAATTTATATAGATTTTCAGTTTAACAAACTCAAATTATTACTATTATTTTACTAAAATTGTGTACTAAAATAGCTAATTTAAGGCTTTACAATGTTTTCTGTTTTTAGGGACTGTCAAGAGCAAGAGAGGAACAAAGACATATGATCCAAGGAACTCGTAAGTCAGTTACATTTTTGCTGTGTGCAAGTGGTTGTTATTGTATCATGTTTTTTCTGAATAGTCTTGGAAAGTGTACATTAAAACTTTTTTATTTATTTATTATTATTTTTTTTTATCTGTTTATTGAGATATTACAATATATATGTCAGGGTAGTGACCATGCATAGGAAGCGGGAGTAACTCAATCATTGTCTTTATAGAGGTAAGAACATAAACACGAGTCTGGGAGAGTTACGAACCGTAATGCGGGTAAATAATAATAATGGAAAATTATAATAATAATAATAATAATAATAATAATAATAATAATAATAATAATAATAATAATATGGTTAATTTATATAGCGCCTTTCCCAAGCTCAAGGACGCTTTACAAGGTACAATATTTCAAGACAGATGAAATATAGTGAACATACACATACATATTCGTCGGACATTTGCCCAGGACGAAGGACTGCATGCAGCTGCATGAGATAATAACAGAAGACAGCACTATACACAAAAACATACAGTGCAAGAGATATAACTCTACATAGTACACGGTACATACACCACATTTCAGAAAAATGAAGGACTCCTAATACATATGCATTGACTGATAGTGGAGGTTGAAAAGGTGGGTCTTAAGCCTTGATTTAAATTCAGACAAAGTGGTGATGGTTCTAAATGCAATAGGTAAGGAGTTCCATAGTATTGGAGCAATGACAGAAAAGGATCTGCCACCCGCAGAGGATAGACGGTATCTAGGAACACATAAAAGTTCCGAATTTGAAGACCGGAGTGATCGTGAAGAAACATAGGATGAGAGAAGATCGGAAAGATAGGGGGGGGGGGGAGCATTTAGTGCCTTATAAGTGAGGAGTATGATTTTATATTTTATGCGAGATGAGACTGGAAGCCAGTGAAGATCAAATAATATAGGGGTAATGTGGGCAGATTTTTTATTGGAGGTTAACATTCTGGCAGCCGAGTTTTGTATGTACTGTAAGCGTGAGATTGAGTGAGCTGATAGACCAGAGAAGAGTGAATTGCAGTAGTCGAGACGGGACGTAATCAGAGCATGTACTAATGTTTCAGCATCATTTCTGCAGATAAAAGGTCGCAGTTTGACAATGCGTTGTAAATGAAAAAAATATGTTTTGGAGAGGCTGCGAATATGGGCATCAAAGGATAGTGAGGGGTCGAATATGATACCTACATTTCTAACAGTAGCTGAGGGGAAAATCGTAGTAGCATCCAGATCAAGACTAAAGTCCACAGAGTTGTTTTTTTTATTAGAGATGGGGGACCAGTTATCAGAATGTCGGTTTTACCCAGATTCAGGCTAAGAAAATTTGAGTGTAGCCATAGTTTTAACTCGCTAACACAAGAGGAGAGTGAGGATTTTACATTAACAGAATCTGGTTGACAAGCAGTATATAACTAAATATCATCAGCATAACAATGATAACTAAAACCATGTCTATGAATGATGTTGCCAAGCGGCTGAATGTACAGAATGAATAGTAGTGGGCCAAGAACAGAGCCCTGTGGGACACCCTGTTTAAGTAAGACAGTAGGAGATTTGGAATTGTGTATGAAGGTGTGATATTGCCTGCCCGTGAGATAAGAGGAGAACCCGGATAGTGCAGAGCCTGATATGCCTAATTCCGCTAAGCGGGAAAGTAAAATCTTATGACAGACAGTATCAGAGGCAGAGCTGAGGTCTAATAACAGAAGTATAGAGAGACTACCTGAGTCTCCAATGAGTAAAAGATCATTAACAACCTTTACTATCGCGGTCTCCGTGCTATGCTGTTGGCGGAAGCCAGATTGAAAAATATCGAAGAGGTTGTTACCAGCTAGGAATGACTGCAGCTGAGAGGCCACAGCCTTTTCCATGATCTTTGGTACAAATGTAGTAGTTGGATAAGTCTGCCGGGTCCAAATTAGTCTTTTTGTGTATGGGAGTAACAGCAGCACTTTTAACACAGGTACAGTAGAGGAGATAAATGACATATTAATAAGGTGGGAGATGGGGGCAGAAATCACCGATGTACAGTCTTTTAGCAGGAAAGTAGGTGCAGGATCAAGAGTGCATGATGAGGAGTTAGATTTTTTTATTAACTCAGTGATTAATGAGGAATTGGTTAAGGCTAGCATTGCCATAGAATTATTAGATTGAGATTTCATATGCACATGTAGTTGGTTCCTCACCAAATGTCGCATACAGAGTATCTAGCTTACCCTGGAAATGGTTCAGGAAAGAGCAGCACATAACCATGGATTCAGAGTCACTAAGGCTGTGCTTTGGTGCTTGAGTCAGTTTATTATTTGTGCTAAATAACATTTTGGGCCTATTGCTTGCTTTGTTAATGATGCTGAAGATATGGGAAGAGCGGGCTGTATTTAAGGCCAGTTTGTATTGCTGAAGGCATTGAGTGTATATAAGAAAATGGCCAGGTGAACCAGTTTTCCTGAAGAGACGTTCATGTTGTCTACATTTTACCTTCAAACCTGGAAGCTCTGCATTGAACCATGGGGAGGAATGAGACATAGGGACAGACCTAATCTTAAACAGCAATACTTGTCATAAATCATAAATGGGCAGTTTAAATTTAGCACATCAGAAACAGCAGAGGAGGCAACAGAATCACAAAAGGAGCTAGTGTCAACAGTATTTAAATGACGATAACGTATAGTTAGATTTTTTATGTGGTTGACTGGACAGATAGATGTAAAATCAAAGGAAATGAGTCTATGGTCAGAAAGAGGGGTAGCTAAACTGTCAACAGAGATATTATTCAGACCAGTTGTACAAACAAGATCAAGCGTTTGACCATGAGTATGAGTTGGAAAATTAACATGCTGGATGAGGTCAAAACTGCCAGTACCCGTCAGCTGCCTCAGGAGTCCCACAAGCCAACCAGGCCCAAAAGGACTCCTTCTTCAGCTTGACGGCATCCCTTACTTCCGGTTTCCACCACCGGGTTCGGGGATTGCCGCCTCGACAGGCACCGGAGACCTTACTGCCACAGCTCCGAGCGGCCGCTTCGACAATGGAGGTGGAGAACATGGTCCACTCGGACTCAATATCTCCAGCCTCCCTCGGGATCCGGTCGAAGCTCCGCTGGAGGTGGAAGTTGAAGATCTCTCTGACAGGAGACTCGTCCAAACGTTCCCAGCAGACCCTCACAGTACGCTTGGGTCTGCCGAGTCTGTCCAGCTTCCTTCCCCGCCATCGGATCCAACTCACCACCAGGTGGTGATCAGTTGACAGCTCCGCCCTTCTCTTTACCTGAGTGTCCAAGACATACGGCCGCAGGTCAGATGAAACGACCACAAAGTCGATCATCGACCTACGGCCTAGGGTGTCCTGGTGCCACGTGCACAGATGAACACCCTTATGCTTGAACATGGTGTTCGTTATGGACAAACTGTAACTAGCAGAGAAGTCCAATAACTGAACACTGCTCGGGTTCAGATCAGGTCACTGTCGCTGCCCACGTGGGCACTGAAGACTCCCAGTAGAACGACGGAGTCCCCAGTCGGAGCACTGTCCAGCACCCCTCCCAGAGACTGCAAGAAGGTCGGGTACTCTACACTGCCGTTTGGCCCGTAGGCACACACAACAGTGAGAGACCTATCCCCGACATGTAGGAGCAGGAAAACAACCCTCTCATTCACCGGGGTAAACTCCAACACATGGCGGCTGAGCTGGGGGGCTATAAGCAAACCTACACCAGCCCGCCGCCTTTCACTATGGGCAACTCCAGAGTGGTGAAGAGTCCATCCTCTCTCGAGGAGTGTGGTTCCAGAGCCCAAGCCGTGCGTAGAGGTGATCCCGACTATCTCTAGTCGGAACCTCTCAACCTCACGCACAATCTCAGGCTCCTTCCCCGCCAGCGAGGTGACATTCCACGTCCCTAAAGCTAGCTTCCATGTCCAGGGATCGGGTTGTCGAGGCCCCCGCCTTCAACTGCTGCCCGATCCTCTCAGTACCGGCCCCTTACGGTCCCTCCTGCAGGTGGTGAGCCCACGGGAAGGCGGCCCCACGTCGCTCCTTCGGGCTGAGCCTGGCCGGACCTCGTGGGGGAAGGCCCGGCCACCAGGCGCTCACATACGAGCCCCAACCCCGGGCCTGGCTCCAGGGTGGGGCCCCGGCAACGCCATACCGGGCGACGTCATGGTCCTTGGTTTGTTTTTTCTCATAAAGGTTTTTTGAACTGCTCTTAGTCTGACCCGTCGCCTAGCACCTGTTTGCCTTGGGAGACCCTACCAGGGGCATATAGCCCTGGACAACATAGCTCCTAGGGTCATTCGGGTGCTCAAACCCCTCCACTACGTTAAGGTAGAAGTTCAAGGAGGGGCTAACCCTTTATATTCTAGAATTATTTTCTAGTGGGTTACACAAAGACTAGCAACATGACAAATGAATAAAATGACCCAATTGTTCGTCCTGGGTTATTTTCTAGTTATTGGGGATTGTTTGTTATCCAAAAAAAAAAAACCCTGAAAAATATGATTCAGAACATCTTTCACAATTATACACAGAACTGGGATAAGTGACTTGCAGTATGAGAGGCCAAACAAGTCACCACAGGTTTTCCCCATTCCAATGATTTTACAGCTTCACAGACTGCTAGATGTCATCCACAAAAATTGGGAGGAGGGACCTTCTGATTCAGTTATTCTTGACCTGAGAGCAAAAACTCCAAAAATTGGGTCAGTTAACACTGGGGAATTTCCTACAGGCTCAAGAAAGAGAGTCATGGCTGTATAAAAGGGACATGCAGCTGTGTGAATTTTCACCAGGAGATTTAAGTTCTAATGTTATTGCCCACGTTAAGCTCTAAATTACTTGCAAAGTGTCAATGACCATTTGAGGTTACACAGCAAGTTGGGGAAGTCAATTATGAGTTAGATGCACAGATAGAGGCAGGGTACTCTAAATATCCCACCTCGACGCCTGAAACCCTGGAGAGAGGCGGTACTTGTGCATCTGGTGACAGTTGTTCCCAGGAAAAAGGGAGCTGGGAACAAAGATAAAATGTACAGTCCAATTCACCCCAGTCCCCTGTGGAAACTACCTTTTGCTGTCACAGTGAGCACAAGTCGCTAACATACAGAAATAATTTTCTGATGTGTTTTTACTTCAACCCGGTCACATGAATCTCATCTAAGACATAGTGAAATTCCCCCAGGGGTTCCTATGCACAATCACCCATACCAGCTCTACAAACCCCCAAAAAATGGTTCGGGAGGAACTCAAGATTATGCTCAACATAAGTGTTATTGAGGAGTACCACAGTGATTGGAGCAGCCTGGGTCTTGGTGCCTAAAACTGACGGGACAGTTCATTTCTGTGGGAAGTTTAGAAAGGTCAATGCAATGTCTACATATGACATGTATCCAATGCCTCACATCAATAAATTGCTTTGCTTGTATGGCTAGACACATCATGGTTTTATTTGACAATGGATTTAACCAAGAGATATTGGCAGATTCCCTGGACTCCAATGTCTTATGAAAAAGTTGTCTTTTCCACTTTGTTTGAGTTACACCAACTTGTCACTTTAGTTTACTTTGGAGCCCTAGCAATGTTTCAACGTCTCATCTGTTGACTATCTAGTCATCTAAAGCAGACTGGCAGCAATAATTTCAAGATCTTAAAATGGTCCTGAGAACCCTGAGGCAGGGAGGACTCACAGCAAAACCAAAAAATGTGCAATTGGGTGGGTCGAGGTACAATATCTGGGCTTCGACATGGGTCATGGGCAGGTGCATCCAGTAAATGATAAGACAGCAGAGATTGCAGCGTATCTGAGACCCAAAACCAGAAAGAAGATTGGCTGGCAACTGTCGAAGGTTTGTGCCTAATCAATTAGACATCATCCGCCCTTTGACTAATCTCACTAACAGCGGTGGTTGGAGTCGTGCCAGCAGGCTTTCACTCAGGTTAAAGCTGTCTTCTTCCTTATTTTTTATTTGTTTCAATTATTTTGCAGACCAAGGTGATGGAGGAGAAGAAGTGGCTGTGCATGAAAGAAGCAGACCACTCGTTGGGATTTAGCACTTCGGCCATCATAAACCAAGCCCAGCATCATGCATTCCTCTTTCTGTGCAATGAACAACAGCAGTTTTTTAATTTGCCATATGAAAGAGCAGGCCAAGAGCTAACAAGCATCAACCAGACCATTGTGCAACTCCCAATCCCTGCCCAGAAACTGACAAGCAGTGGCCCCCAAACTGGTCTGATAACCTGTTTTTCTTCCCTTCTTCTGTGTCCATGCAGGTGTGAAGGCACAGTGAAGCTGGTCCTTTACAGATTCAGCTTGCTATCATTGATGTGGGAATGCATACTATCATGAATGCAGGAATGGTCTGGATTCCTGATGCATTTCAGATGTTCCCCAAATTAACAAGAACTTCAGTGAAGTCAGTGAGTATACAAGATAAAGTATACATATAAGCCAACAATATACAGTAAACTGTCTAATAGTTGTTTCTACTTATCAGGTACTCATGTTAGAAGGTTGAAGCACCATTGCAAAGTCACATTTGAAGAAATTGTTGTGGACCATATTAAAATCAATTTGCACCAATGTTTAGTGTCCGCAGAAAAATGGACTGGTTGAAGGCTTTAATTATCATGATTTATCTGAAAACCTTGTACTTAATTAACTGAAAAACATTAATATTAAGTTTATTTGCAGTGATGCATGGAATTGGAGGAAGTTTATCTTATATCATCTGAAGATGATGCACTTCAAATATACCACCTCAGTCTCTTTAAACTGTTGAGATAGGCAGTGCCTGTGTCAGGATCGTCTGGGTTTTGCGGCTCGCACTTCCGGGTTTGGGCATCTTGCCATTTTTTCTGTGCCATCTGTTATTTAAAAACACAATGGACAATTACTCAGGGCCAGATTATCTCACCGGCTTTTCATGTCCCTGTAATTATTCTTGCCACCCTGCCTACTCTGGTTCCTGTTTATCAACCTTGTCTCAGATCCCTGATCCTGCCATGGCTACCCTGATTACTAGTTTCGACTTTGGACTGTTTTGGTTTCTGATTTTTTTTTCCTCCATGCATTGCTCTGTTTTTACCAGTATTTGGATTAAAGACTGTTTATCAGTCTGTGTTTTTGCCTTTCCCCCAATTGCCCTGCCGGTTGGTTGTTTTGTTTGTAAACTGGCAAGTCAAAGACACACCTGAGACAGTAGATATTTTGAAACTCAGCCCCCAGCAGAGAATATTTTTTGGGTACACCATGCCCAATCTATGGCATGCCAGACAAACCTGGATGACATCTTAAAATGGCTGACCCTCTGGCCACTGAGCCCTGATGGGGGGCTGCCCAACCCCACCCTTCCTCCTGGATCTCCTGGATGTTTGTGTCTGCCCAGTTGTTTTTGGTTTTTCATGCCTGACTTTTGGACTGTTTTGGTTTCTGATTAGTGTCTTCCCCACATTGCTGTTTTCCCGGTATTTGGATTAAGGACTGTTTATCCGACTGTGTTTTTGCCTTTGCCCACATAACTCTGTCGGTCAGCACTGAATCTAGAACTGTTTACTATTCTAGCTCCCTTAATTAAATATTGTTTAATTATACTCCGATCTGTGTCCTCCCAGTCTTACTCCCTGATAGAATAATCTGTCCCTGTCCCTGCATCATGCTTTACTGACAGCCTCTAGTACTGGAGGACTCTGACAGGGACGAGCTGGGTTTGAAGTTGGTCTAAAAACTGTAGTAAAAGAGTGGCAATAGCTGTACATCAGCTACAAGCTATCAGTGACAGAGACAACATAAGAGTATAGCCATATGTGCTTATAATTTATTTTTTTGTCAGCACTATCAGGATTCTTAAGTTAGTACAGAGCTGTTAGTGTCTACTGTACATGTAGAGAACCAAACACATGATTTATGTAAATAAATGTCAAAAAGCTTTCGTTAGAACCAAACAGAGTTTTAAAAAGCAATAGTCAGTCTGTTGTTCTGTTCTCATGGACACTTCATTTAGATCTATTAATAGGTTAATATGTTTGAAGAGAAATGTGTGAAATGTTGTGTATGTGTGTGTTTTAGGCTGTTTTGCTTATACTGTGAAAATAAAAAACACACATGGCTACACTCCTTTTCTTTAAATTGTGTGGGCTGTGTGGATGTTTCTAACATGTCAGAATGTTTGAACACATCATCAGGCTTTCAGCAAGAATATTTCAACAATGAGTTACTTTATGAAATTTTTATTAAGCTTTCAAAAAAATAATAATTCAGCAGAAATTAGCAAGACAGATTTACTACAAGGTGCCGAAATCATATGCACGGATTCTATTATAAGCATTACAATAGCCGGCGTGAATGTGCAATAGTTCTCTAAGAACATGGTTTACAACTCAAATCTTTCAGCTTTGCGGATGTTGCTCAGGTTGAAGCGGGGAATGCGTTCATGGAAGGAGCACACCCATCTCCAGCAGCATGTCACTGGGAATTCCCCAAGCGTTCTGGGAGACATACAGTTTCTCCAGCTGTGCATTCATGGGAGAAGGCTTGTACTCCATGCATAAAGACCCAGTCAAACTAGGGATGCAGTTCACCTGCACTTTATAATACAGTGCTCCATTATTGAGAGAACAGTTCTGCTCCACTCCAGATTTTAATTTAACAGTGCATGCCCCAAGTAAGTCGTCATCCCAGCTGCTGTCTCTGTCCCACACCTCTAACTTTACACTGCTAAACAGTGTCAGGTCTTCAATGCCATAATTGAAATCGCGGTTCCATGTTGGCCAATTATTGTTCCAGATTATAGATGTCTCTCCAAGGTAGATCTTTCCATTGCGGTATATCTTGACATATCCGTCCGTCTGAGTGAAGTAATCTCCATACAAACCTGTGGTTTTGATTACAGTTACAGTGACCTGACCAAGTCCTTTCTGAGTGGGGCAGCAGTTGAGGGCCACGCCCTGGTTGTTGTGGCAGCTGCAGCTGCAGGTCTCCTTTGGGTTGGTCTTCACACCAGTCTTACATGGACTAGAGCAGTTTTTTAAAAGAGCTCTTTGGAGGATGTAGTCCTTGATTGCATTGCCCAAATGTTTCTTGCTCACCTGCTTTGCTGACATTAACTAATGAAGAGGCTCGAGAGCATAGGAAATCACATCAGGGTTAGTGGGCAGAGATGCGACCCACTCCGTATAGGCCTTTGGGTCAGTATTTGATGAGAAAAGCAAATCGGCATTCCTTGTATGGCCACCAATCACGTATGTTTCCCTTTAAAAATTAGAGAAACATGGATGTCAGCAACATGGTTTATTTTTTTTCTTCTTTTAAATATTAAAGCTCCCTTATACATTTTTATTAAAAGGGCCTCTAGATAGAAGAAAACATCAGGGCAAGAGCATTCCTGCAAAATTGTTGAGAAATTTGAAAAGTTTTTGCATCAGTGATCAGGTATTACGTTTGTGGCACAAAAAATTTGAATATTCCTTTATCTTTAGTAATGTGTTATTCTGATCATTTGGTTCAAATAATAACTCTTGGAGGAGATTTGGAGAAACTTCTCACACATTTCTATGCAAGTAAACAGTATTGGTGAGACTCTGCAGGAGTTTGGAGAATTAGTCAAAGTTTCTTTGTTAAGATAAGATATGATAAGATATGATAAGATTTGAGCATATTTTGTGCATGAAAGTGTCAAATTTCTCAGTTCAAACATTTGTTATGTTCTGTATGTTCTATTGTGAATAAAACATTGGCTCATGTGATTTGAAATTTCTTTAGTTTTCATTTTATTCAAATTTAAATAACGTCCCAACATTTCCGGAATTCGGGTTGTAAGTTAAGTTAAGTCTGTATTCGTCCAATAGTGGAAAACTTTATCACAGCAGCAAAAAATGTGACACAGTATAAATATATACAGTACAATATATAAAGAAAAAAGAAAAAAAGTAGTAGTTTTACTGTCAAAGAAACGTATTGCACAGTTATTTATTAAACTGTGATTATAACAGTTGAACTTGTTTTTATTGCACAGTTGCACATTTGTCACTGCACAAAAATTGTCATTATTGTTATTGCACAGTTTTTAAAAAAAACATCAATAACAGTGTGCATCATGGTGACTGGGTCACTGGGAGCAGCTGTGATTGTAAAGTCTAATAGTTGCAGGGAGAAAAGACCTTTTGGTATCACTCCTACAAGCACTTAGGATGTAATGTCTGTCACGGAAAGAGCTGCTCAGAGTGGGACTGCAGAAGTGGTCAAACCTTTCATGAGAGCAGGATTAATCAGATTTATGCAAACCTCTTAAAGGAGAGGGCTTAGTTAATCGTTTTCCAGGAGCAGTTGAGATTGAGAAGCTGGAATTGTCAGACTTGCTGCAGAAGAAGAACTTTATGTGCGAGCAGGTGGGTTGGCAAATGCTCTAGCTTTCTTTGCTGGGAATCTTTTGCTTATTTAATCGCAGGCTTAAAAAAGTTATGAGGGCTACAAACCTGTCTGAGAAGCTGTTGGAGAAGCTTTTTTTGTTCAGATTCTTGTCCCTGGTCTTCTTGCAGTGATGAGACTCCACCTCGGTGTTAGATTGTCCCACACTGGCAGAAGCCTCCACGTCCAGACATTTTTTCACCTCCTCCACACTCAGACCCTGCAGTGACATCTCACACTCCTTGATGCTGTTCACAGAGCGAATTTCTCCACCCAGAGTCACCTGTACATAACCACATTTCTAAAAATTCTCTAATAGCTCAAGGCTTTCTTTTCTACACTAGAAGATGATTGTGGAAATGTCTGTAGAAATGTATTTTCCCATTCACCTTTGTAATGTAATGAGTACCAAACTTCTCAATCAGCTGGTAATAGAGATTCTTGGTGTGAATGTCATATGTTGCTGGGAGCCTTCCAAATTCATTCTTCAGCTCAGGGTGCAGGGGTGGATGGCTTATAACCCTGTACCTAGAAGATTAAAAATGTAATGCAAAATAACAATTAATATGAATGTTTTTTGACAACACATGTTTTTACATCCTACTGTACCTGTAGTACCCACAGGAGACAGTGTGGCTGGTAAAGCATCAGTGATCCCTGGAATTGTGCAACCACTATATTCAAGCCTAGCTTCCAGTTGTTCTCAACAGAAGAGACGGTAGAGCTGACCAGGGACTCGCTGGACTGGTAAACGGTACCGGACACCTTTACATGACACTTTTGACTCGGTCTCCAGTCCACCACAGAAAGCGGGAGCTTCTGGATTTTGGATGGTTGAAGGCGGCAGATTCAGGGCAAATACGGCCCAAATCACAAGTGCCTTCAACATGGCTGTATGTCTTGTTCCTGTAATCAGAGAACTAAGATTTAAAGTTGAATTTTATGCCCTAGCTGTAATGCTGGAAAGGTTTGCCTACAGCCTTTATACTAAAACTTCTACACACTCCTCTTTTGACTGCAGACTTTCTGCTGAAAGGACCACTTTCAGAGCACATTATTGTGATGCAAGGTGGCGAAATAAAGCCGGGCTGGCGGCTGATAAAACTAAAAGTATCACCTCACCCTCCAGTAGTGGAGCAGAGTGTATAAAAGGGCATAAGAGACACAATGAGCTGAGCCAGGCAAGTCTGCATGACAAGGCTGATCCCATTCACAGTTTTGGGATAAACAGATAAATACAATAAACTCTATATGTTGTGTGACATGCGTACAACAGAAGTTAAAACATTGGACCATGGATCAGGAGGTTGCCCTCTGAATTACAGCGTCTGTCAAATGTTTAACATAATAAAGATGTATGCTATTTCTGAGGAGATAATAATTTGAATGAAAAAATGTTTGAAGACTAATAGACTCTCTCTCTCTAGACTCTCTGCTATACTCCACATGTTTCTGTGTTACCAGTGATTCCGATCTTTCTGCTCTCCGAACCTGCCTGATTCATCCTGATGCCCTGATTTCTCCTCGTTTGGGGACAATGCACTGCTGAGGATCGGTTCCCTTTAAATCTGGGTCCCCTCAAGGTTTCTTCATCATTTATTATTATAATTATTATAATTATTATTATTATTATTATTATTAATAAAAATAGACATTTTAATAAATCATACTTAGATTCCTTCCTTGGTAGGTCTTTGGATGATTTTATATATATATATATATATATTTCTTTTTTTTTGTATATATATATATATAATTCCACGTGTTAATTCATAGTTTTGATGCCTTCATATCATATATTATATATATATATAGGCGGAGTGGTGGCTCCAGCGGTTAAGGCGCTGGGTTGCCGATTGGAAGGTCGGGGGTTCAAGCCCCGGTATCGCCAAGCTGCCACTCTTGGGCCCTTGAGCAAGGCCCTTAACCCTCTATGCTCCAGGGGTCCCTTACGAGAAAAATAAATCAAGGACCGTGACGTCGGAGCGACGTGGGGCTGCCTTCCCGTGGGCTCACCACCTGCAGGAGGGACCGTAAGGGACCGGTGCTGAGAGGATTGGGCAGCAGTCGAAGGCGGGGGCCTTGACAGCCCGATCACTGCTGCCCCCGCGACCTGAATTACGGATAAGCGGGAAATATATATATATATATATATATATATATATATTTATATATTATAATTAAATAATTGAAACACTGATACTACATTTACATTGACGGTATTTAGTAAACACCGTTGTCCAGAGTGATGTACAAAAGTATCCTCTTCACCTACCTTGATGGACGTATAAGCAGATATATAATCGTTGCACGTAGAATGCTTTCTGAACGAACCACCTGAAACTCTCGAAATGTCCTCCTTCGGTTCTACATGGGGTATTTATACCTGAAGCATGATTTAAAGGTGTCAAGTTTGTGGGTGTTTGGACACAGTAGTGTTATAAGGTCGTGTAAATGAAAGTCTCAGATATTTTTGTGAAAATGTTTTGTTTGAAACTTAGTGGTTTGTTCTGAAAACCACATTTAGCTGATGTCGTGCCGTGAGGCTTGGCCTTTTGAAACACAACCAGTAGCCGAATACCTTAACATTTTGAAGGTTTAAGAATGACAAATGAAATGAGTGCTTTAGGAACATTTAGTTTAACAGAAAAAACAGTCAGATTTCTGCAGTTTGAGTTGTTGTTCTTAAGTGTTTATTCATTAATGAGTGTTTTATCTTCAAGGATTCAGTCTGATTTCCCACCCATTCATGTTGATCTTTGTTCCTGAATGTACCAGTAAGCCAGACTGACGAGTATTGTAGGTGTGATTGGGCACGCTGATAAGAATTTCAGCCCAATAGAGTCATGAACTTGTGCCACCACACCCTTAAATGTAATAGTTTTCCTGCTTCCTCTTCCTTTACTGTCATCTGACTATGACGATGACTCGCCCTTTTAACATTATACAACATTACTTTTATATCATTACCACATATTTCATATAAACTAGAGCTCCCCAGACTATCCAATATAATATGTAGCTCATGATTCACAATTTTTGTGTATTAGCTTTTCACTGAGGTTTCTTTATGCAAGTTATTTTTGTTTTGATATTCATCCGGTATTAGTGGCAGAATTTAGTGCTACAGTTTTATGCATATCTTTGTATTAATTCTGCAAACGGTGTCCAGCTAAAATCTTCTTCTTCTTTCGGCTTCTTCCATTAGGGGGCGCCACAGCGGATAATCCGTCTCCATACCCCCCTGTCCTCTACATCTGCCTCTTTTACACCAACTACCTGCATGTCTTCCCTCAACACATCCATAAACCTCCTCCTTGCTCGTCCTCTTTTCCTCCATCCTGGTGTCTCCATCCTCAGCATTCTCCTACTGATATACCCCATGTCCCTCCTCTGCACATGTCCAAACCATCATGAATAAAAGGAAAATATGAAGATTTTCCTTCCTATAGAATTTGCACAAAATCACACTAATTTTAAATCCCCAGAAAAACTGTAATCCCAAAGTTTCCATGGTCGGAGAACTCAAAAGATACTACACAATTGCAGGGAAACTGGTGGGACACCAGGCCTGGGTCCTGTCACTGCTTTAAAAAAACATCACAGGAGTTCCATACTATACATAAGTTTACAGTTTAAACAGGAAAATCTTCAGGTAGTCCCAGAGTTACGATGGAGATGCATTAGAATGACTCCATCGTAAGTTGAAAATATAGTAAGTAGAAACACGGCCTAATCTACCCAGAGTCTTAGAGAATAGTGATCAGTATAAGGTTGTGTACTAAAAGGTGTTAATATTTTATCAAATCAAAGGGCATAAAAGTACAAAACAGCAATTTTCAGTAGCATAATGTATAAACTTTACAGTTTATAAATGTATGTAGCAGTGGCGCGTGGACGGACGCCGGTTTGTGAACTAAAAGGGAGCGTGAAACACCTAAAACACAGAAAAGAAAACATCTCACGAGGCAGGAGCTGCGTACATTCTGGAAGCACAGAAATGGAAATGTTTTTTTTACAAATCTTTTGTGTCGTTATTGTCATCGTAAGATCGAAAAATCGAACCGTCATAAATCGGGAAATACCAGTACTATAAACTGCACATCATTTTTGCTCGGGAGTCGACTCGCGTCAAGTAAAAGAAGGAACCGATTCATGTGTCGGTTCCTTCATCGCTGCACTGATATGGACACCGGGGTGGAGGATGGAAGGAGAGAGGAGTTCGGGGGATTTTAGGATGATTGGAGGTCAGCATTTGTTCTGAGGATAATCACACAGGAAATTCGGATCGTGTGTGAGTTTTTATTTTTTTTACTACGTCAAGTTCATTTATTTATTCACGGAATAAAATCAGGAGAGCCGGCGAGTGGGATATGGTTCCTGCACAGCTTCAGCGGCTCTGCCTGGCGGCCCACAGCGGCGTCCAGCCCCGGCCATGACCGCTGCCTCTCCTCTCCTCTCCGCCACGCTCCCTGACTTCAATTCGATTTGATTTTTTTTTTTTTTCAGGAATTTTAATTCAAAACCATGCGTTATGATTTGACTGCAAAATCAGCCGGGCTTTTGGGTTAGCAAGTGAAGCTACATGAGTTAGCCAGCGATGCGCGTGTTCGTGTATATGTGCGAGTATAGGTGCGTGCGCGCTCCCGCGTGCCTGCGCGTGCCCGACCGCCCGCCAGCCAACCAGCCCGCGCGTGTCCGGCTGTGCGCGTGCATGTGGATATCCTGCTGAGATGAGCGGCTGCTGTGACTGAATGCAGAGATTTTAATTTTTGAATTGTTAAAATTGTGCTCTTTTATTTTAATATAAAAGTATTTCTTTTTTTTTTTCTCCCCATAGGACAGTTCAAATACCCGTAAGAATTCAATGTTTTATCATTACGTTATACAAAAAAACTCAACAATTGTGGACACAAAACTGTGACACAAATATGAACATGTTGTTAAACAGAAAAGTTACAACCTCGTAAAATATCAAACCCAAATCCGATCTTTTCACCGATAAAAGCGAATTGGTTTATACCCCTGTTATAAACTGATCATTATATTTTTGTTTGAAATCCACCTTCGTTTCTTTTCTTATGGAGAAATGAAATTCTTCTGAAAAGTCTTTTTGTTGAATTCGAGGTGAACTCGTTGATATTCTCAGCATTGTTTGGCCGAGCGAATGAGAGTTCAGTCTTTTAATCGAGTGCTAAAGTGTTAAACGTTGAACAGAAAGACAGAAAAATGCTCGTTTAGTTGGATCGCTAAAAACTCGCCCAACATGCTAATGATGCTAATTGGCGCTTATGTAAACGGTCGTCGGAGGCGTGCAAACGATCGTCGGAGGCGTGAGATGTCTCGCTAGCTGCTCTGTGGAGATGTTCGAGGTTGGATGGAGTATTTTTCTTTATAGGTGACATTTTTGTTTTCGGCGTTTGGGAGCAACTGTGGACGAAAAAGTCAGGAGTGGATTTTTGTTTGTTTGTGTGTTTGTTTGTGTGAAATTGGCCATGGCGCCGGGTTCACGCTCCACATCCCGAAGCACCAGCACCGTTCAGCAGCGGCGGTGTGTGTGATCCAGACCGACACACTCTGCAGTGTGTTTGTGTTGCATGCTACATGTTGTATGCTGTGTGTGTGTGTGTGTATGTGTGTTGGGGTTTTTTTTGTGCAATGGCCTATCTAAATGGACCCAGATTACTGGACTGGGCGAACTCTCCTCCTCACCTCCAGTTCAATAGATACGTCCTAACCGGCTACAGACCCATCTCCTCAGTGCAGGACTGCGTCAGGAGCCTGTTCTACCTGCACAACGAGCTCGGGAACATCTACACACACGGTGAGTGCATCCACAACACCAAGTCTCTAATGCGTTATCATAGACCGGATGAGGCTCTGGAGGAAATGCATCACACCTCCCATCATCTTGTAGATTTTCCATACAGTAATGACTTGAGCTCCTGAACTGGCACTCCTGAGAGGTGTTTGAGGTTTAAACCAGTGCACGCTTATTACATGCTGTAAACACTGCTTTAGCGTTTATTATTAATGAAACACGGTGAGACGGGGTTCAGCGAGCATGTCCTCATGAATCATTCAGAGCTTTTGCCGTCAAACACTTTGACACCAAAGGGCTGGACGATGTGGCAGAAACGCCACGCCAACATACTCTTCAGTTTCCAGTCATCCTCAAGAGTTTCTCAGTCTTAACACTTCTAAAAGGTGAAAATACACATTCCATAGTAATAAAACATTTTCACCAGATTGACACTTTGACACCGAGGGCTGGACGAGGCATGAAAACGCTTCCCATCGCGATATTCTCTTGATTTGTTGTCAGTAAAGTTGACGTCTGATGTATTAACTGATGATGAACATTTATCGAGGAGCATCTGGTAAAGGTTCTCGCAAACAAACTTCAGCTCGATCGACTCAAATCCAACATCTACGAACGCTTTGTGGTTTGTGTTTTTGATAATTTTTATTTGTTTTGCAAATAAGAACACATTCCGCCGTCACACCAGGGGGATACACCAAGGCAACTCATTTGGGTAGGGAACGTGAAGCCCTGTGTGGGTGGGATTAGGTTTAATGTCCGTGCTGGTGATTTTCTTGTTGAGCACATTTGCAGATGATTTGCATTAAGCCACACCCACAAAATTCCATCAAAGCTCATAGAGAACCAAAAACAACAAAACAGAGACTGATCAGTAAAAGAGCTTCCAGTGACGAATCTCAGCCAAACGCAGCGCATCCAGGGCATGGGGTGCCATTACTTTTGCCTGTACATCGAACCGCTAGTCTTTTTTTTTTTGTGTTTATTCAAATTAAATGAATAAATAGTTAAAAAAGTACTAAAATAATGTTTTACACTGATGGTAAAATTGTTGCTTATTGGAAAAAAATGCAACATTGAAAAAGAAAAGATAAATAAAATAATAAAATCTATAATTAATAAACAAAATACATTTAATAGTGACTTTTTCTTGTTTAATTAATCAGTTGGGTAGTTTTAGGCTTCTGTCCTGCATGTTTATACATCTATTATTTTCATTTGTTTATTTATTGATTTAATTTAAAAAACAAACATTTCTGTTTTAATAATAAAATGTGTGTTTTATTACTGCAAATATTTAAGATGACTCAGCATTTATTTAACATTTCTGCTCTTTTTCATTTATATTGAGGTCTTTTACATGCGTTTATTTATTAGTTAAAAAAAGAATATTATTTTCAAAAAGTACTTTTTTTAAATATTTATTACGGGAACGTCGACATTTAATAATTTATCAAGTTTCTATAATTCCATTTGATATGTTTTTCTAAAAAACAAAACGCAAAATTTTTTTTTACCGTAAATTCATATTTAATT